>NC_056739.1:69474574-69774574 GCF_019279795.1 Protopterus annectens | reverse complement strand
TTTTCAGAAACTTGAACATATAGTCCCGACTATATGAATTTCAAGTTTCCAAAAACTCAGTAATATAATATAAACCTGAATTCTGATATTTTATAACTTTGTCTCTTAGTATGCAGGACAGTATAGTCATCAGATGTAACTATTTCAATAATTAATGTGCTTTTTTTCTTTTTGTTAAACTACACTATCTAATTTTCTTGCTTCTAATTTCTTAACTTTTGGTATCACAAAGTCCCATGTAATCATCACTTCTTTGTTTTCAGTAATTCTTTGTAGTTCTTGTTTCCAGTGCTCCTTGGCTACTCATGCACTGTAATGATCATGAGTGCAATGATCTTGTCACATTATTGTATATAATAGTATGCAGACCCTCAGCCATGAGTACATGCAGCAACAAGATGGGCAACTCTTTTTTGCTGTGTGCTGCAGCACCTGTACTTGTCTGCATGTTCCATTGTTTGTATAGACTTTATGAACTGGAATGTACCCAGTTCACTTTCATTAGCTTCCATTATTAGCCTTTCACCTTTTAGTTTAGATTCACATATCCTTAGCCTTTCATTTATCTCAAAAAGGCCTTAAGAGTGGCCAAGTTGCAGCTTATCTTTTCGTGTTGATTAGAAGGAGAGGGAATATGCCCTTTGGACCTTCAGGACACCTGCTTTCTTATAAAGATTGCCATGGAGTCCAACAGATTTCTGTGCCTTCTGGTGGAAGACAGCCATTATCAATTTAGTTTATGTCCTTTATTTCTCAACTGAGCCACCATATGTCCATAATTGCAGCAAACCAGAAACTGTAGGGGATAAAAATATGTCTTATTCTAGATGACCGGTTCCTAGATAGTTCAACATGGAACAGGCTACTTTCTGGGAAGGAGTCTCTTTTGAGTCACTTCCAGTCATTTAGAATTGTGGCAAACACTGCAGCATCCCAAATGGCTGGACAGTCTACTGTGCATAGACAGTCTACTGTGCAGAGCATGCCTTCCCTCAGACAGGATCTTTCCCTTACAAAATTTACTTCAGATTGTTCATTCTCAGACATTCACTGGTTTACTGTCTCTCACAGTATTGTGTCTCATGGCAGCAACTGTTTACATGGTGTTTCGTGCCAGACTATACCTGAGTGTTCTTATATGGACCTTAACATTCCATTTGTCACAGCTAACAAAGACCATGATGCAGAATATAAAAATTAATATTTTTTAATTAAGAATTAAGATGCACCTAGTTTCCAGTGTCTGATCCCTTGTCACTGGCTTCACTGAAAGTCTGCAAAGCCTTTCTCAGAATTACCTTTTTGGTCTGGCCTCCTATAAAGAGTCATGTCACTCCTTGGGAGTGACATTGACTCTTTCTTCTTTTCAACCAGTTGCTGCTGCAGAGTTTAATATGTGTGATGATGTGAAGTATTGTCAGCTATGCCAGGAGAAGTAGGGCAGTGAATGTGTAACATATACCATCATAGCTAGCTGGAGTTTTGTAAAGAATTATTTGTCATTTGTATATCAAACTGATTTGTACAGGTGCTTGTGTTGAAAAGGTATTTTATAAAGCTGCTTGTGTTAAAAATGTACCAACAGTGAGTCCTACTGGACAGAAAAGAAATATACCTATATATCAGACTGTATTGTAACTGTTGAAATAAATATATTGTAACAGAAATACTGGAAGAGATGAGACTAATCTCAGTTCAGCTAACTTTGAAAAATAGTCTGAAATTAAATTACCTGGTTTAGGTCATGCAGCTTGTATCTTACAATTCTAATTGCAGCCAGAGATAAAATGTCCGTGAAAACCAGAACTAGGAATCCTACTACATTGTCCTTAGGGGTGAACTAATTGCTACCCTGGAAGGGTGGAAGTTTTTGAAATGGTTTTCTAGCTTCCAGATGCTATAACACACCTTAGCAAAACTGTGTGTATGTGTGTTTGTGTGTCTGCGTGTGTGTGTGTGTGTGTTTGTGCGTGTGCGTGTGTGTGTGTGTGTGTGTGTGTGTGTGTGTGTGTGTGTGTGTGTGTGTGTGTGTGTGTGTGTGTGTGTGTGTGTGTGTGTGTGTGTGTGTATTGTAACACATATGTTCTAGATTCTGATTCAGTTTCTAGTAAAGGGGGTAGTGTGGAAACCAGAGGTCAGGTGATCAGATGTATGTGATGTCATTCTGTAATCCAGCACTGAAATTATGTTTTAATACTAGAAGTCTTAGAGCACTCTGTTTTAGAACTGACAAGACCTCTTAACCACTTCATCTTGCCTTTCTTTATTAAGTAAGTAGGAACAGTAATTCTTTAGATCAGTCAGGAAAATATAGTGAGATTAGTTAAGTATTGTTTTTCTTGTATCTGTGTGAATCTTTCCATATGTGTTATTTTTAATATTTCCTGTGATGGAAACTGTGGTGTTTATTGTGACTAGATATTAAGTATGTCCATGTTGTTTTATTATTTATTATTAAATAAATTTAAACTTTTCATTGTGGCGGGTCTTTTAGATAATATTTTAATCTTTGAAAGTACTTATATTTATTTTGTGACTCTGTGGCCACTCCTGAAAGCCTTGCTGCATTGGTCAGACACTACCATTTGTATTAGTATTAATTTTGCTCAGTATAATTGGGTACCCTGGTATGATCCTTAGAGTAACTGGCTTTGGAGTGTTTTGGTGGCAGCATCTAACTTATAGTCTAGGTAGAGGGAAGCATAGCTGGTAAATCTGTGCCAGTCTTGTGTGTGTGTGTGTGTGTGTGTGTGTGTGTGTGTGTGTGTGTGTGTGTGTGTGTGTGTGTGTGTGTGTGTGTGTGTGAAAATCAAATCTCAAAGAATATGCATGTCAGCTACTTGGAGCAGGGACACAGAGCACTGGTTTCACCCGAGAGGGTGGTGAAGAAAGTACAGTTGTGTACCTACCATAAATGTAGATGTTCGAGTGTATTCACTGTTGCAGTCATTACAGTTGGGTTATCCTGCTGACAGGCTACCCGCAGTCAGCCTGAATTATAAAGTCTAGGTCCGGCATCGGTTGCTGTCGCCTCCTCCCTGACGTCAGTGTGCCAGGAGTATAAAAGATGCAGCTGATGCCATTTTCTTCAGTTTTTCTTGCCCCAGATGTCAGGTGCCCCCAAAAGGGTAGGCTAAAATATGTAAATAAAGCATGCATGCACCAAAGTAAAATATTCCTTCATCTACAAGCAAATACACCACATAGGTTGTATAGAATAGAGAAGTACAGATAAGTTCCAGCAAAGCTAAGCGGGATGGTGGGTGGGTAACCTGGACTGCAACAGTGAATACACTCGAACATCTACATTTATGGTAGGTACACAACTGTACTATGTTCATCTGTTTCACTGTTGCAGTCATTAGAGTTGGGTTGAATCCCAAAGCTAAGGTTGGGAGGCTGGAGCTAAATAGGATTAGGAGCGGCTATGAGGCCCTGCAGAACTGCAGTGGCAAAGCCTGCCCTGGATTTAGAGTAGAGTTGTAAGTGATAGTGCTTTGCAAAAGTGTGCACTGAACTCCAGGTTGCAGCCTCTAAAATGTCTTTGGTTGGTACTCCTCTGAGGAAGGCTTCTGAAGTGGCTGCTGCTCTGGTTGAATGTGGCCTAATAGCCTTAGGCACTGATTTGCTATGTTGTGAATAGCAGAAACGAATGCAGTGGCCTATCCACTTTGAAATTGTCTGCTTTGAGATCGCCTTTCCTTGTGATCCTGCAGCATATGCCACTAGTAATTGCTCAGTCTTTCTGAAAGCTTTGGTTCTGTCCAAGTAGAAGCGCAGCTGTCTGTGTATGTCCAAAGAATGCAGAAGTCTCTCACCCTTATTCTGTGGGTTAGGATAAAAGGTAGGCAAGTGAATAGTTTGGTTAAGGGCCACACTGGACACCACCTTAGGCATAAATGTCGGGTTTGTCCTCAGAGAAACCCTATCTGGATGGAAAATGATAAAAGGTTCCACAGCCATGAGTGCCTGTAGCTCTGAGACTCGTCTTGCAGAGGTTATTGCTAGGAGCAGAGCTGTTTTCCAAGATAAAAATTTTATATCAGCTGTAGCAGCTGGCTCAAAAGGAGGCAGGGTGAGTTTTTCCAAGACATAATTGAGGTCCCATGCAGGTATTGGTGATCTACTTGGAGGCCTTAAGTTTTTGGCTCCTCTGAGGTACTGCCTTAGTAAAGGATGAGAAAAAATAGGTGGCTCTGTATTGTAATGAGCTGAAATGGCAGAGGCATGAATCTTAATTGATGAAAAGGATAGGCCTTTGTCCAGCATCTCAGCAAAATATGAGGAATATTTGGTACAATCGTGTCAATCCCTTGTGCCTGGTTCCAAGCACAGAATCTCTTCCATTCTTCAGCATAAGATTTTCTGGTACTAGGCCTCCTGGCCTCCAAAATAACATCCATCATTGCTTTAGAAAGAGGGGTGTTTTGAATGACTACATTATCTGCAATGCTGCCAGATTTAAGGTCTTGAGTTGGCTGTGCAGGATCTGATTGTTTTGTTGGGACAGTAAGTGAGGAATTTGAGGTAATGTCCAGGCTGGGTATTGAGTCAGGTTCCTTAGGATTGGGTACCAGTGCTGGCGGAGCCAGTCTGGGGCAATCATTATCATTTTTGGCTTCTCTTGTCTGACCTTTAGGAGTACCTTGGGGAGGAGGGGCAGTGGAGGAAAGGCATATACTGTTAAGTTTTTCCAGCTGAAAGATAGAGCATCCACTTTCCATGCTTGCTTGTGATAAGTCCTTGTGCAGAATCTCTGTAGTTGGCAGATGTGAGGGGAGGCAAATAGATCTATGTCCGAGCATCCCCATTTCCTTATTATCATGCTGAAGACTTGCGGATCCAATTTCCACTCGTGGGGATCCAAGAGGTTTCTGCTTAGTTTGTCTGCCAGAGTATTTATCTTTCCTGGCAGGAATTGTGCCTGCAGATGTACTTGATAAGTCAATGCTGTGTCCCACAAAGTCATGGCTAGTCTGTAAAGGGGATAGGAATGAGTGCCTCCCTGCTTGTTTATGTACCACATGACTGTGGTATTGTCCGTCTTTATCAGTAGTTGTCCCAGATGAAGTATATCCTTGAAGGCTGTCAGGGCATTCTGAACAGCTAGCATCTCTTTTTTATTGATATGTAGATGCATTTGGCTTGCGGACCATGTGCCCTGAATACATCTTCCTGCCATGTGGGCCCCCCAGGCATAATCTGATGCATCTGGTGTTAATGTCTGCCTGGCTGTGGGTAAAGTGAATGGCTGTCCCTTGTTGTGGTGACAGGCCTTTGCCCACCATAAAAACTCCTTTTGCAGGCAGGGAATGAGGGTAATTATTGTTTCCAGGCTGTGGCAATGTTGAGTCCAAACACTATTTAGATACCAGTGAAGTTTCCTCATATGCAGTCTTGCATATGGAATTAGCAGAATGCAGGATGCCATGAAGCCCAAAGCCTGCAGAATTTTTCTTGCAGATAACTGGGCCTTTGTTGCCAACAGTTTGAAATAAGTAGTCAGTTGCCTTTGTTTGTCTGGCGTGAGATAAGCCATCTGGGCAGTTGTATTTAAGCTTGCGCCCAGGAATATTATCTCTTGAGAGGGTACTAGTTTTGATTTCTTTTCATTTACTGTGTACCCTAGGCATGTTAGTAATCTTTTTACAAATGCCAGATGCTGTAGTAGAATGTCCTTGTTCTCTGCTTGAATGAGGCAGTCGTCCAGGTAAGGATATATTTGTATTCCTCTTTGTCTGCAGAATGCAATTACTAGAGCCAGGCATTTTGTGAAGACCCTGGGCGCAGTAGATAAGCCAAAGGGCAGTGCAGAGAATTGGTAGTGCATTGAGCCAGCTATGAATCTGAGGTATCTTCTGCATGATTGTCTGATTGGGACATGCAGGTATGCCTCTTTTAGGCCTAAAGTCACAAGCCAAGCCTTCTTGCCCAGCATGGGCAGAAGCTGCTGTAGAGTAAACATTTTGAATCTTGGAATATCCAGATATGTGTTTAGAATAGAAAGATCCAGTATTGGTCTCCAAGCTTTGTCCTTTCTGGGCACCAAGAACAGTCTTGAGTAAAATCCTTGTCCCTGCTCTTGCTCTGGTACTTGCTGAATGGCCCTCATGTCCATGAGGGATGAGACTTCCTTTTGTGCCTCTGCCCATTGATTTTTTGGCAAGTCTGGCAAACCGTGTGCCTTTGGCAGGGTATGAAAGTGAAACTTGTAGCCTAGAGACACTATGTTCAAGACCCATTTATCCTGGGTTATTATGTGCCAATTTTGATGAAAAAGTGCTAGTTTTCCCCCTAAAAGTGCTGCCAGAAGATAAGTGCTTGGCGCAGGCAGAGGAAAGTCATTGGAACTGTTTCCTGTATGGCTGTGCTTTGTCTTCTCCGCTTTTGGAGGTAGAAGCACCCCATTGTTTAGACCTGTATGTGCCTTGGGGCTGGGATCTGCCTCTAGGGTGTCTGTAGCTGCCCCTTTGTGGCCTGTCTGACACTGGAAAGGACCAATTCTTTGTAGGCCAGTGTCTGCTAAATCTTGGAGGCTGTACCTGTAAGAAATCCTTAACTGTTTGCATAGATTTTGCTTTGTCCTCCATTTTCTTCAACACCTCCTCTGCTTTAACACCAAACAAGGTATCATGCTGTAATGGAGCATCTAATAATTTTGCTTTAACATGATCAGGCAGATTCTGTTCCTTTAACCAAGCATGCCTCCTGATGACAGAACCCGTAACAGCGGCCCTGCAGGAGGCCTCCAGAGAATCAAAACCGCACTGCAAAGTATGCTTTCCAACTTGTTCAGCTGCATGCAATAAATCCTGCATTTCTTTGTTTTCTGCACATTCAGAATGTATCAACATTTTCTGTTTAAGCAGTGACATAATATATTGCTGATATTTAAGCATATGAAATTGACAATTTAAAGCCCAAATAACCAAGGTAGCAGAAGTGTAAATCTTTTTTCCCCATCTGTCCAGTGCCCTAGAATCCCTGTCAGAGGGGGTAGGGTATTTTGCAGTAGAAGCCTTGACCCCTTTGGGACCCTGAGAGATAGTTTCTGGGTCAGCAGCAGGGTTTTTAAAGAGAAATTTATGTGAATCAGGAACCCTGTAGTATCTGCCTGGCTTAACAGGAGCTGGAGGCAAGGAGTCAGGAGTCAGACTGGACTCTGAAAAAACATCATCTACAATGTCTAACACAGGTGGCCTGTGCTGAGGTAGTAAAAGGAAGTGTCTGAGCCTTTTCCTAGATTCTGAATAATCTTGGTTTTCCCAGTGGAAATGCTCCCTCATGTTATGCAGAGTTTCCCCAAAAGAATAATCCTCAGGAGGAGAGGCTAAAGGGATAGATTCTTCAGCATCAGAATCCTCATAGGGAGGAAGAGAGTATTCCTGATCAGAAGAAAAATCATATGAAATGGAAACCTGATCTGAAGATTCATATTCTGTCTCTTGCCTAGGCCTCTTATCAGGAGTGGGATGGGAACCTCTGATCAAAGTAATTAGGTCTTCGGCCATTTTGAGCATCTGTTTTTTAGGCATGGAGGCCTGTCCATGGGTCTGTTGTACTTGTTTCTTTGTCTTTAAAGGTGCTTTAGTCTTTGCCTTTGAAGCTGAAGTCGTTTTTACATATAATTGTGTAGGCCTGAAAACACCCTCAGAAGTCGATGCCTGCTCAGCGGCTCCGGACCCATCTGAGGGAACAGTTTCCGAGGTTCCAATACCTTGAGTTTCCAGCAGCCTAGTCGGCTCCACGTGGGAGTCGGTAGCGGCCTGCTGCTCTAAAGTAGCGGGCATCAGGGGCTGCGAAAGTGCCTCACTGAGAACCGGCGACTGGCTTAGAAGAAGCCTCGTTGTCAGTTTTGGACCTCGGATGCTTGTCCTTTTCTTTTTCTTTGCGTTTCTTGTGAATTGCGGTAGTCGGATGGCTATCTGACGACATTGTGTAATTAAATCTTCTGCCAAAATAGTGAAATGCAAAATCGTACCGACGCTTAATAGTGCGTTGGTTAAATCTAGCACAGAACCGACAATTAGCAACGTCGTGGTCAGGGCCTAGGCAAGGAATACAGTAAGAATGAAAGTCCTTATGAGGTATTTGCTTCCCACAAGAAATACAATTATTAACTTTTTCTGACCAGTCTGGAGCAAGAAAAAAGTTTCCCCAACGGGGTACTTAGCTTTTAATGAAGACTTTGGATCTGAAATTCGAACACGGAAATCTCAGGAGTCGGCCGACTGGCACTTGTGAACTGCTTTTGCTTCGGGCACCGCGCGGCAAGAAAGATTGAAGAAAATGGCGTCAGGGAGGAGGTGACAGCAACCGACGCCGGACCTAGACTTTGGAATTCAGGCCGACTGCGGGTAGCCTGCCAGCAGGATAACCCAATTGTAATGACTGCAACAGTGAAACACGATGAATATCTTGGCTTGGAACACTCAGCCGAGGACTCAACTCTACAGCTCTGGTCAGTGTGGAGTCTTATTTGGGGCATGGAAAGAGAGATGGAGTCCAGCCCCAGGATGGGAGTGTATTCCCTATGTGCTCTTAAGGGAAATTGTGCTTGTCGTACAGAGTTGCATTTGGAAATACTGTGTGTATCTATTTTTGTTCCAAGTGAACATTCCTCACTGGTGTCATTGGTGAGGATTGAGGCTCCTTGATTACTGGCCCAGAGGAGGGGACATCACAATATGTATCATGAAAAACTCTCTTTCTGGTAGCCATTACTCTCACTTGAAGTATGTCTGAATTGCAATATTTGTGTCAGTCCTCCATGTCTAATTTTCCATAAGAATAGAATGTCAAAAAAAAAGGAATAGGATATCATTTCAAGCCAACCTTTCATTTACATCCAGGGTAGCCAGTGAATCAAACTTCAGTCAGTCTGTTAACCTGCATATATTCTTTCCTAATTCCTCTAATAAAGACAGGTATTTGTTGCATTGTGTTAATATCCACAAGCAGCTCAGATTTTCCTTGGATCAAACTAAATCTATCAGAAAAGATCACAACTGTTTATTTCATTTTTAATAAGTTACTGAGTTCTAAAGTTTCTAAAATTATTTTATGCAGAAAGTTGATTGATAACATTCCTTTAACATCAGTGCTTGCAGCTCACAGGATCAGGCCAGTGACAGTCTATTAGTCATTTTTCAGGACTTCACCTTAGGATGATATTTATGTAGCTATGGTGGGCTTCCATGAATACTTTCAGAAGACACTACAAGCTGGATGCAGTCTCTAGACCTAGATCTTCCTTTGGGGCTCCAGTTATTAAGGGTATGTTCCCATGAAGGTGGTCACCCAGCAAGCTGAGCTTGGGACTCACCTATGTGTCTTGTTATTGATGAGGATGGATTTCCTTATGTATGTGAGGAAAGACTTCCTTATATATGAACGTTATATACTTAGAGCATTAGCTGTGGATGGATATGTTCCCCCTTGTCAACATGCCCTCCCTCATTCTACCTACCCCAGTGCAGCCATAGTCTTCATGATTCTTAGTGATGTGGCATAACAGAGATCTGGTGCAGAGGCCAGTTTGCAGAGCTATATGCATATGCATAACAGGGAGGGAACAATAGCCTGGGAAAATTTTAGGTTCTGAGCTGGCTAAAGGCTTGCAACTTTAGCCCTGCTCCTGATGAGGCTGGATCTGCTCATTTATCTCTAATGTTATGGTAAGTACATATTTTTTATATTATGCATATCACAACAGAAGTGTCAGTTATTTCCTGCAGGCTATTGGCCTTACCATAGACCTGTCTGTGCAGCCCAAAGACAAGCTGTCTTTGTAGTTAAGACAGACAGATGCACTGTAAGTTTATTCCACAGTTTTGGCATAGCCTGGGTTATATGTTTGTCCTTTTTCACGGTGCATAATTAAGAAGAAGCAAAGTGTGCCCAGGCCTCGTCATCTACCCAATGTAAACTACTCCCAGAATGCAAGTCAAGAATTTTTCTCTGACCATGTGATGTCTTAGACTTTGATGAGGAGTCCTAACATGAGAACTTTAAATGCCTGGAAATGTTATATTAGATGTTCTGTCCTTTGTCGACTAGCAGTCTTTGCTGCTACACTGTCACAACAGTTGCACACCTGTATCACTCAGCATATACAGGTAAGGAGAGCATGTCATGCCATACTGTATTGTAATTATTCTCAACAGTCATATCACATATGATTATACTAAATGTAAATGAGGCAGCACAAGTGTTATATCATGAAATAATTCCTGTATTGCATGACGTGATGTTTGACTTCTGTATTCTGTGTCATACTCTTTGGGAGATATGGGCTGTTAGTGTGATACTATCCATTTGGAGAAGCTAGCCTAATATCAATATCCATGTTTTCATAATTTTAGTGTCAGTCCTGACTGTTACATATATTAAACTTTTTTATATGATGGAATATGCTTAGAAAGATTCTATGAAAGTTCCTTAAATAGATAGCAAATGCTGGTGGTGTGATGTGAAAGAGAGAGGTAATTGGGAACGTGTTTTGGGATTGTAATGAGTTGGCAGAGTTTAAAAATTCTGTACAGAGTACTTTGTCAAACCTGTTGGGGATGCATGTGGTAGGTTACTAAGGAAATGATTTTTTTTTGAGCTGGGATGTAATATCTGAATTGCTTACTAAGTTTAATGATATTAGCTGCCAGAAAAGCAATTACTTGAAGGTGGAAATAAAAAACAAATCAAAACCATCTATAACTGAAGTATTGAACATTGAACTGAGATAAAAAAAAAGCTGGAAGTGGAATCTTGAGAAAAGGGAAAGAGCAACTTACACCGAAAACTGGAATTTTTTGGCAGCAGTACATGCAGAATAATGCTCAGGAGGAGGAGTGAGGTTTAAAGCAAGTTAGAAACAGAGCAATTTAGCTAATGTCAAAGTGAACGATAATTGTTCAAAGAAAACATATAGGAGTACTGCATGGAAATAATTAAAAATGCCACCATCATTTGTTTTATTTTCTGTGCCTATGTCATTGATTAAATTTTGATTTAGTAAAAATGTTTAAAAAATGAGATTGAGCAAATTAACCATGTCACCCTACACAGGCTACAGAGGCAATATAGCATGGCATAAAATGTATTTGTTGCTCGTACGTAGCACTGTTGCCGAGATGTACTTTACCAAAGTGTAATGGCATTGTGGGTATGTTTATCTTGTGATATAAGTTGTCGCCACCATATTCTACACATGGAACACAACACTGCAGAATACAGTGCTATCAGTTTCATGCAGCACTATGGCTAAGCTGTACTGTGGTACAAAAAAAGTATAGGTCAGTTCTATTCAGCTCCATTAGAAGCATAAAGTCCCAACTATGACTCAGATGATCTAGGTTTGACTATTGGCCCAACCACCTGTTGGATCTGGTGTGAATTGGGAGAGGAATGACAATGCTTAAGCGTTATGACTTTTCTTTGAGGGTGTCAGGTGCTTATGAGTGGACTCTATGCTCTAGAATTTCTGGTGGAGACTGGGAATCATGTAGAGGTACTTGTCGATAAGGGGGGCAGATCCAGTTAATTGTATCATGCCAAGGTGTGGCATGTACTGCAAAAACCCATTGCATGCCAACTCCTCAGATGTGAATGAGCATGAGTGGGAGTTACGGAAGAAACCCCAATACCTACCTTAATGATGACTCTTCCTGGTTGGTTATTGCTCTGGTAAGGGGAATGAATGGGCCAGTTGGCTGGGTGGAGAGCTAATGGTCTGCATGCAGCAGAGCAAAAAAAAAAATATAGGATATTTGTATACCTTTGGTGATTTAGTGTGTAACATTCCAGAGCCAACAGTGAGACCATACTACCACAAATCAGAAGGTTTTCTAGAAGCTCATTCCTTGTAAACATCAGTTTTCTGGAAGGCTAAGAGAATGTGCTGATGCTGTGATGAAATCCATGGCAAGCAGTGGAAATTGTGCCAATGCTGTAAATTTGATGCTTCATTTCACTACACGGGAATTTTTAAAAAAATGTCAGTGTGACTAGCGACAGTGGAAATTTTCAAGGTGAAAATCTAGTAGGACACCTCAGTGCATAATGATACCAGCAAATGTTGTGATCCTTGTGTAAACACAGCAAAGCAGCAGAATGGTCGAGGTTTTTCTCATCATAACAATGTCATGCTATGTGGATGCTGCGTGTATACATCATCAGGAGTAGTTTAAGGGTTTCAGCCTTTTCTGCATCTCCTTGAAAATGGAAGTCATCATGCCTAACTGTATTCATAGAGCACTATATCAGACTTGTATGACACTGAACCTTTGTCAGTCGTTTTTGTAAATGGTGCACAATACAGATGTTGCTTGCCGTTGTATCCACTGAATGTACTCAGTATGGGTGAGGGAGGATAACAGGTGCCCCTACTTTGAACATTCCTGTCAGAAATGAAAATTATGTTAAATAGGTTGTGCTGTGGTTTGACACTGTAGGGGACCCCTTTAACAAAAGACACTGCAAAACCTCTAGGATAACTTGTGAGGTTAGAAGTAATTTTGCAAAATATGAAGCACTATAGATTATGACCAGTAAAATGGCCTAAACAGTTGAACTATTCTTAGATTTTATGTGTTTACAAAAGGCATTTCCTTTGAGTTTGTCAGTTGCAGTGAATCTTGCCCATTTGCATAAAAAGTTAAAACACAAACTTTCAAAACTTTATTCTCTTAACATTTTTAGTGAGATCTGTTTTTGCATCTTGAATATTTCTGCAATAGTCTATGGTTTTGAAACATATCTCAGTATGCATACTGACTTAGATAATATGTCAGTGTACAACAACATTTGTGCAAAGCATATCAATAGTAGTACTAACTTTAGTTTGATGTAGATTTCTGCTTTTAACATGTACACACAATGCATCTCTAATTATAGCGCCCTTAGTGTACATTCTTATTACAGGAAACCATTACTGCCATAGCTGAAGTTGAAAGCAAAACCTCAAAGGCCTGGTGATATTGTTGTGCTACATTTCTTAACACAGGGACAGGTGTACAACTATGCAGTACAATAGTACACACACACACACACACACACACACACACACACACACACACACACACACACACACACACACACACACACACACACACACACACACACACACACACAGACATTCACATCAGAATTGTGGGCAAAGAAAACAAATCAGGTACACAATTGTACTGAACTGACAGACTAAGAGAACTTGAAGTAACTTGCATTTTAGGAAGTGAAAGCCATCTGTAATTGTACTGATTACAGTGATTTATTGGCTATAATCTACCATCTTTTCTCAAAATGTCACGGACTTTAGTTGGCTAAGAACAAAAGTTTGAGACAAAGTCAGAGATGCTACTAAAAATCAGGGGCACTGGACTGGTATGTTCCCCACCCCAACACACTCTACTAGTCATGCACCCCAGTACTGGTTGAGGATTTGACATTTATACACAGCATCAGATGATTTGTCATTAGACTGCGGTGGTGGTGCTGCAGTAGCGTTGTCGCCTCACAGTAAGACGTTGTCCTGTTCGATTCTCAGCTAAAGCGTCTTCTGTGTGGAGACATGCGTGAATGGGCGTACCCTCTTTGAAGGTTGTACGTCAGGGCTGGCAACTCGGTACATAAAAATCTACTGCAAATCATTAGCAGACCGGAGTTCCGCTGTGGCGACCCCTAACCGGGAAAAGCCGAAAGATACTACTACTACATCAGATGATTTGTCATTAAGCAATGCTGTATTACATAAGATGTTCCATTTATGTGTGTGTGTGTGTGTGTGTGTTGAAAGACACAGCCTTTAAATCTTTTACAGTTTGAGAACACTCTATCTTTGTTTTGGTGTACTGTGTGGATAAATGTAAGGATATTGCAGCTTTTAGTCCTTCCCTTTATCACTGAACATAGTATGTAAAGCTAGCATGACCTTTTCTAGTTTTAATTGCAACACAAAGACCACAACACTTTTATATGTCTATATTTTCAAGATTAAAAAAAAACATATTTAGCAAGTTGGTAGACCATGCTTGCTACCCCAAGACATTTAAGTCATATTATGTACAAAGATAATTTCCATGAATATCAGCAGATCATTTAAATGTGTAACTGCATGAGATTTTGTACATATGGTCATACTAGATGTTCTTACAGGTTTCAATGGGACTGCACCAGTGCAAGTTACAAAATGTTAGAAACTTGGAGGAGGATAATTCCATCCTGAGTAAAGTTTTATATTCTATACAAACATGCTGTTTTGAGATATGTACACGACACAGTTTCTGAGATGCTGTGCAGTAAACCTTTGCCAATGCAGTCTAAATCTGTGTGTGAAATGAAATATATAGATTGTTCAACTGTGTAGTACCTACCATTTTTACAACATTTTCTAGGTTCAGTTGCAGTGTCCTTTTCACTGCATACTAATCCTATATTTCTGGGCCAAGCCATACTCTAATGATGACACTGTTCACAAGCTGGCCAGCTGTTTCTCTTCGGTTGCCTTCTTTGTAGCATGGCAGTACTCACAGATCTGGAAAACACTACATTTAGAGACATACATTGGTTCATACCTGCATTTCACTAATCTGCTCAGATTGCCTCAACTACACCTATAGCTCAGATCAAAGAAGTTAGCAATGACCTGAGCAGCTTTGTCTTTAGGTATTTTCCTGTGATAGAACTGAGATCCTAAGACAGTGCACTTCTTACTTTGTCTAAATAGCGTGCGCACACACACACACACACACACACACACACACACACACACACACACACACACACACACACACACACACACAAAGGGCACAGTGGTCTTTCTTACACTACATAAACAATGTACACACAGACATATGAAGGGCAAAATGTGTCATTGTAGACAAACAACATACATGTGCATATACAGACACACACACACACACACACACACACACACACACACACACACACACACACACACACACACACACACACACACACACACACACCTGCACACCTGCACACACACACACAAACAAACATCTAAAGGGCACAGGGTACGTGTCACTTCACCTAAAACCCATTTCACCTAAACTCATTTCACTGAGACCAAATCACCTAAAGTTCATTTCACCGACAAGTAGTATTCTAATGCAATTGAAAGGTATATGTCCTTTTCCCCACTGTAGTGCAATCCTGGTGTTAGAATATATATTAAGGGGGGAGTGGGGGGGTGCAGCCCCCAACATTGAGGGGTGTGGGGGGTGTAGCCCCCCACCTAGTTGTCTTTTACCAAATAATGTAAAACAAAATCAGACAACATGAAACCAAAATAAGTGGGTGCTATGCTATACTAACTCCAAGGTCATATATCTTTGATGTACTACTTGTCAGTGAAATGAGTCTTTACAGTACACAAACAGTTCCCTCACACACATACACACACACGCACACACACACACACACACACACACACACACACACACACACACACACACACACACACACACACACACACATATAAACATTCATATGAAGGTTACAGTAGCCATTACTGTACATAAACAGCACACATTGGCATACATACACATAAGTGAAGGGCACAGTGGTCCTTATTGTATAAACAAACACGCAAACACACACAAAGGAAGGACACACAGATCCTTCTTCCTGTATCCAGACAGTACATATGAGAATATGGAAGATTTGACAGAGATTCTGCTGTCTAGCTTTCATGCTCATTGCACCCTGGTTGTCAGTCTCAAGAAGATGTAGTTTTACAGAAGCCACCACATCAGTGGAAGATTATATTTACTTTGTTCCACAACCAGGCTGCCAACAGGCTACATGCTGACATGTCATTCTGTGATACCATAAAAACTAGGCAGTTTTTCCTTTGGGAATAGTAACCACAACTTCCACTCAGTTTTATATAGTCTGCTGCAAGGTTACACCATCTTCCAAGTAAAAGTAAATAGCTCAGTAGAAAACATATCTTATAACTGGTAGAATCAATCACTACCTACATATAGTTCACAAGTGAAACTGCAAGACCTCTAATTGTGAGTCATCCAAGTATTACAAATAAAGTGGGATAGTCAGAAGCATATATCAGATACTGAAACTTGTAATGCAATTAAATTGTTTCTTAAGAGGGCTTCACTCCCCTGAACCTCAGCTCCTGATATTCCTGATATTTTTTATAGATACAGACTCTGAAACAGCTGTACCCGATAATATAAGGGGAATACTCTAAGGTACTGCAATCTTGGACTTGGTTCATAGGTACTTACTAGGCTATTGACCTGTGAGAATCTTAAGAAGCCTAGCCTTACATTCCCATGGTAGCTTTCAGCCGTTATATTTTTCATATAAATAACCCAGAGGCCAACAGAAAAATGCCTTGTTGGGACATTTACTTATTATCTCCGTCCATGATGGACATGGGTGCTAAACCAAAAATGACTTTGTGGTTTACCATCCAGTCATCCAAATTACATTATTATGGAAAAAGAGAAGTACTTTATTTTATTTGGAGAGGAAGATTTTTCCATTGAAGATGTATTCTTTTGATATATACCTATCTGTCCAACATGTTTGATTTATGATGCAAAAGATATTGCGGTCCTCTGAGTGGTTGTTCATGCTATCATTAGACATGTGAATGTGTAATAGGTGTGACAGGAAAGGGTCTGCAGAGGCTCTATATGTGAAGCAGAAGTCCCCCTCTTGGTAGCCTGTATGATGATGTGAAGAAGGATAAGGCTTTGAAATGGTTTGAATAGTTTTTGTAATTCAGACCCATGAGTTTTTTAGTGAGAAAGTGTTGTGGTCAATCCAGTCGTGACAAGTGTTTGGACAGGTCCATACTGAGTGAGACATTACATTCAATGACTAGCCTGATGAGAGCTGAGTACAATGGAATGATTCCATCCCTGGACCTGGACTCCTAAACTGTGCAATGAAGGACTTCCTTAAAATAGTGGATACATGATGATCAAAGGACAGGTCATTGTTTATATGGTTCTTGGATCCCTGATTACTGGATCAACATTCAGATATGTGTTGTACATAGTTACAAGGGAAATCATGCTTGCTAAAAGATACAGCTATATATTTCATGGCATTTAGTTTTAGTCCATGGTTTTGACACCAGCTATTTGTTTGGAAAAGGCCTTCTTGGAGGACTCTGGGGTCCTCTGGAAAGTTTAGGATGGCACCAAGCTTACAATCATCTTTAAACTTGGTCAGGCATAAACCCTTAACATATGCTTTGATGACCAGGGAGTAAATGCCATACAGGAGTCGTCCGAAGGACTGACCCCCAATGCCTTCAATTTATCGTGAAGAGCAGTAAATGCCTGACACAACTTGCCTCTTAGATGCTTATAGCTTATTGAGTATAAATCCAATGACCCTAGTTGCGTACTATAACTAACGGAGTTAAGCTACAGTTTTCCTGGTGAACTTCTCTCTACATTTCCTAATTTCAGTAATTTGGCAGAAGCTAATTCCTGGTTGTGTGATATGCTATGCTATTGCATAGAATCCTTCATTGAGCAATGTGTGTTGGCTGCTTTTTAGGGCTGTTTGACTACCTGTGTGATTTGTTTTTTATATTCCATATGATGTGTAAAGTTCCTGGGTAGATTTTGTGCCACTTCATGGTATGATTGTATAAATCTGCTGGGTACATTTGATGTTACTGATTTTTACGTATCATGTAACTATATGAACTCTGCGCCTTATTTTACAAATGGTTCTGTTTTTATCTAGCCATCTCTGTATTGTAATGATTAAGCATTGCTTTCCTGGGTGAGTATAAATGAATAATAAGAAGTCATTGTCTTTCTGTGCCATTGTAGCATTTGGGATGAAACCCCATTGCTCTTATTACGACTGTTGCCACATGCGGAGGGGTATGGTTATATTCTAGGCCACTTCCCCTGAGTTTTTAATCCTGCTAAGTGTTGTGATCTAGCTATGTACACTGCAGATATAGCAGAAGGCACTGGTTTAGTGCATCATAATGTTAATACCCAGAAACTGAGCAGCTCTATTACCGCATCATGCTACCAGCAACTGACAGTCAAGTGTTAAAAGATCTCCTCTCTACAGTCCCTGAAAATCTGAAGTGGAAACTGTAGATGGTGTTTGCATACAGCTGCTTCAAGTACTAATGCATTCCCTCTGAAGAGTAACATGTATTTTGGATGCCTATAGAGACCATTTTAAAAAGTCCTGATGCCCCATTGTGACATTTTTGAACCTCGATCCACTCATGTTTATGTGTGTTATAAATAAGTGATGTAGAGCACTCATGGTTGGGCCTTAGGTGTGAGGCTAAATGTTACCAGTTGGGGAAGGGTCTTTATATTATTAACAGTGTAAATAAAAAGTTCTAAATTAGATTTTGTTGTAGTTTGAACAGGTCACAATATCCCCTGTGATAGCTTTTGTGAAGCTCTGTGTGATGACTTTAGACCAGCAGGAATGTCATAGTCCAGGCAGTCAGGCTTCACACAGCTCTCAAAATAGTATAATTCTAGGTGAAAAAAAGCTACTGCACTGCACTCGCTAGCTGCACTATCTATCTGTTTTGTTTTGGGGACTGTGGCACTTGTCTGAATGTAGCAATCCTTCATACAACCATCGTGGTTATCTGAGCTGAGATCCCCCTTGTCTGTAACATGGTAAAATACTGAGCAATTTCACAAATAAAAGTTCTTTACATTATATTTTCACTAACTATTTAAAAAGACCTTCCTTTAGGTTAGACAAGTGCAGTGAGATCAATCTTATTAATAGAAGAATTCCCATTTATAAACTAAAGAGTGCCACAACAGTTTGCCTATACAAGTCATTTGCAGGAATTGCTACTTGACTATGTCTGAAACATGCAGACGACTCCCTTGCAAACATGCATGCGTCAGATATCATACACTAAGGGTTTTCTAGGTGCTTTCTATTTTCAGGCCTGCTGACCGTCACGCTGATCGTTATTAGTCTCTTTTACCATCTTGGGTGTGCTGAGCATAGAAGCAACAGCAGAATCCAGGCAGCAATGAAGGTGGCTTGTGCCCACACTGACATTGTAGTAATTAAGAATGAGTGCTTAACCCTGTCCCTTGTTCCCTGATGTGAGCACCTGTACTATCGTAGGTTATCAAACACCCTCCCCTTGCATATACATGCATTTGCCCATATGCCAGTGAGATCCCTAAGCCCTTGTCTCCAGTCCTACCTAGTTCTGTGTTGCACAAGCCTTTGCTTGGATGGTGGCACCTGGATGACTGGAAGCCACCCCCCCCAAGCTGCACTCACTCACTCACTCACTCACTCACTCACTCACTCACTCACTCACTCACTCACTCACTCACTCACTCACTCACTCACCCACCCACCCACCCACTCACTCACTCACTCACTCACTCACTCACTCACTCACTCACTCACTCACTCACTCACTCACTCACTCACTCACTCACTCAAACTACCATCCTTCCCTGCTCTTACAGCATCCAAACTGCTAGTTAGTTTCTGGCCATCTCGGTTATAGTCAGAGCTTTATTCCTGTATGCCACAAAGGCAGATAGTATGTAATACATTTCTAAGTGTGACGGATATCACCAGTGTAATTCGAAGGTAAATTTTTAGCCTTAACTTGTAACCACCTACTTAAACCTAAAAATGTTAAGTAACCCCCACCACCAAAAAAAAAAAAATGAAAGCTGACTTGTTCAAATCATGTAATTTCTTAAATCCACAAAACTAACAGGCTGCAGTTAGCATAATTGATCTTGGCATTGTAATTAGGGAAGTCTGACGATGCTGCCTGTGATGGCTAGCCAGTGAGTCTGTATACACTTGTGGATTGCATGTGGAAAGATTAAAAGGCTTTATGCATGCTTTCCACTTGGGAAATGAAGAAAGGTGATTTATAACACTATTGAGTGTTACAGAAGGAAGAGTCACGCCTGCGTTTTAGCAGACGCAGTAACCTAACATCCCATCTCACAGTAAAGTGTAGTGTAAGTTCCCATTACCAGTGTTCCAGCTTTTGATATTTTGGGGACTAAGAAAGCAGCCATGTGGGTGAGCTGAAAAATGCAGCCCTGCCTCAAGAATGTTTTTGACGGATTTTTACTATCCCAGTTTTTTATAGCTATCATCTAGGAATGGTTTGTGGGTGAAATGCAGTGTTAGGAGAAACAAGACTATAATGAATACATATCTGGTGGTATGGTGGTACACTGCAGCACCCTATGCATGTAGTGGGAGGGGTGCAGTATCCTAGAACGCAATGCATGCCCCGTGTACCATGTCCTGTCATCCTGATGCAAACTCTTCACTGCAGATGAAGGAATTTATAAGGAAAACTCCATTACAAGGAACAAACATGCAGTAATGCAGGGTGTAGCATCCTTCACAAATAGCACAGGAACTACAGTACTGCAGGACTTATAATACTGTTCAAGTGTATGTATGTGTATATCCTTCACATATTTTCATATGCATTTACAGTGCAGCACAGAAATAGAGAATGAGCCTGCAGCTTCATTTCAAATCCTAAGTTATTTGCTGTTCTCTTGGCATTACTGTGAGGCAACACACACACATATACCCATAAACCCTTCTGATCAGCTGGGATGTTGCTGCTGTACAGATACATACAGCCATTTTTCTTGACCTGTGAACTGCAGCTAGAAGTATTGCAGCCACCATTTTAAGACCCCAGAGAACTGCTTGCTCTCTGATGTGCTCACACATGGAACACTATTATTTCCTGTTAAATAAGTTTTGATCTAATACTGTCATTAGCTGGTGTCACCCTCTGTAAGAATGGTTAACAGTGCAGCAAACATATGATAATGATGCCACAAATTGAAAACATTAATTAGAATACATAAGTTAGCACCACAGCAGTTCAGGTGTGACTGCACTCCTGAAATAAATAAACAGGAAAGCATTTTGCTTCAGAATAAGACCTAGTTAAGGGATTTACTAGGAATCTATCTCTTCTTAGTTGAAATGGTAAATATTGCAAGTAAAAGATCAAGTATGTCTCATGTAATGCTGGTACTGATATACCAGTGTGCAAACAACATGAAAAATTACAAAGAAAACATTTTTGCAGGCAAGCTGTGCCCTACTGATGTGGAGGCTCTGCCCTCACTTCTGATCTCTCTATATATATCGATTCAGAGGTCATACAAACTCAGAGAAAAACGGATTATGGAAAACACCTATACAACTCACCTTTCCTCTTCTCCATGTCTCACAACCTTGGATCAACTACAACACCTTTGGCAAAGCAAGCTGTGATGTACAAACATGAAAATGTGTTTTTTGTCTTTACAATATGTTAAGATGCGATAACACAGCATGTGATCAATATAGAGCTCCCCAGTCAAGAGATATGATGAGAGGAGGGAAGTTTCTGTAGACAGTGGTGGTTCTGTCTCACACCCAGTCATGTTTGAAATGTGGTGACCCTTGATGTGTAACCTGTAGCCAGGTCCTATATATGTATGGAATTACAACAGTGTCTATATGCCATCTCTTTGGGCTTCCATAGACTATGTAAACAAGTGACTGAACAAAATAAATTAATACATAAATAAATATACTCAGTAGCTGTGATTTTTCATGTCACCTTCATTCCATCTAGCAAGCATCCAGTACTGTTTTATACTTTTTTTTCATTAACATGATCCCCTCTGGTTGTGGTGGTGGTGGTAACTGCAATAAAGCAGAAGCAATCCATCAGCAATGCATATGCACCAGCCACTTGGGGCATCGTACGTCAGCCCCCCCCCCTTAACAACTAGAAAATAGCTAGAAGTAGACATGTCTTTTTTGGGGTTTCAC
Organism: Protopterus annectens; assembly: GCF_019279795.1. Lineage (NCBI taxonomy): Eukaryota > Metazoa > Chordata > Ceratodontiformes > Protopteridae > Protopterus > Protopterus annectens. The sequence goes on along the minus strand of NC_056739.1, from coordinate 69,752,731 downwards.
TGTGTAGTCTCATTTTAATCAACATGTGATATCAAGTGTTACTTTAAGAAAAGAGTAATGTGGTAATGAAACAACCTTTGTGAGACTGTAGGTCTGTCTTCCAGCCCTCTTGTTTCATAAGCAAACTTAATTCCATGAAAGACTACTGTGTACAAACTAATCATGCAACTATTCACACATATGTCATAGTCTAGGTGAAGAGAGCAGCAGCTGCGAGTGGCGGAGGAACAAGACATGAAACTAAATAGCTTGTCACTGAGGAGTAAGTTCCAGCCTCACTCTTGGGGGTAAGGGAGCTGTTACAGTGCCCAGAATGCATACATATGTATGTGTGTGTGATTTTCTGTAGCCTCATTCTCCTGCTTTTAAGTTCTGAAATATTCCAATTAAAGTCTGTAGTCCTAGAAGGTAGCCATTGTCAGGACCATCATAGGTGGTATAATTATCCTTGGATGTGTTGTAAGTTGTGTGAGCAAAATCAATCATACGTACATCAATCATAGCAGATTTGTTCTGATTTGTGGGCAGGGAAGTCCTGTCGTTTTCTCGGGTGGGATCCTCTCCTTCGTAGATGATGAGCAATGAGCTAGAGTAGAATCGATACGAATTCTGTTGCTCTATGACAGACATTAGTCGCTGAAGCAGAAGCAGAACTGGGTCTAGGAGGTCCGTCCTGAGACGTTCACCATTGTGCAGGAACTGAAAGAGGGTCTGTTGGAACCCTTCTTTAGAAAGCTTCCTCCCGTAGTACTTGTTTCGACAAAGGAAGTGAGCAGCATCTGTTTGGTAAACCTTTAATAAAAAAAAAAATATATATATATATATATATAGGCATCCTGTTATTTAAAGTCATGGTAATAACAATAAAGATACTTTCGGAAACAGTTATGAGATGCTAAATAAAGCTGAATGTGATGCGTACTTTTGATATGTTGCTGTCCTTCAAGCATTTGATTTATGTGCTGCTATCTGTGCCCTGTCTGTTTGTAGAAATCATTTCTGAAAGGCAGAAATGGTTGAAGGGCATACCTCAAACACTGCTGAAAATGGCAGCTGACTCAATTTTCAGAGTTGTCAGAAACCAAGGAATACAGTTCTTCATGTTCTGGAGATCTTGGGGTTAATTGCATTAGCTTGGGTTGGGGGTTGAGGTACCTCCACCAGCAAAAAATGCCACACCTGTCTGTCTTTTCCTAAAGTAATTTTCACTTTAATGAAAAACTACTTCAGCCCGCTACATTCAAGTGAGTCACATGTCACTTTTGTTTTTATCACAGATGCCACCCATATTCAATGCTTTCCTGTTATCACATGCATATGTAATAGGTTAATATTCTATGACTGTGGGCATTTGTATTGTATTACTATTGTTTGGCCACCTAAAGTTCCAGTTACATAACTCGGGCAGGGCAAAGGGGTTGGCTGCCCTGGCTGCGAGCTATTGGGGGGTCGATTCATAGGTGATGATGTCGTGGGAGTAGGATTGGAGTACTGACATTGCTTTATGAAGCTATGGGGATATTGTGGCTTTATTAATGAATGCTGATACTGCATTAGTAGTCAGTAGCTGAAGTGCTGTGAATTAATTGCAGTAAGCTACTTGTTATACTTGTGGTAAGATTTTTTTCGTGTCTGTGTCTTTAACTTTGAGAAGACCTTTTAGGTTTATAGATTCATAGGTATTTACTAGGTTAACGACCACAAGGGCCTTTTTAAGCCTAACCATACATCCCAAATCTCTGACGAGTTCTGATACCCCTGATAAGTGTAAACATGGGCCTGGGAGATGAACCATTTACAGGTTACCTGTTTGCATCAGAGACATAGGTGCCAAACCAGGGATGAATTTCTGGTTTCCCTTCCAATTGTCCAAGCTGCACTTGAATTGGATTAGGGAGGAAGTCTGCTTCACATGGATGGGGAGCCTGTTCCATACACGGGGTAGTCTCTGGGATACATACTTATCTCTCCAGCAGGTCCTATTTATATCACAGGCAAGGTTTAAGTCTTTAGAACTGGTAATTCTGGTACTGTTTCTTTTTTTGAATATGCAGGAGGTCCATCAGAGTGGGGTCTGACAATGCCCTGTATGCCGGGCATAGATCTCCCCTCAAAAGCCTGTAGGAGACAGAATACAGGGATAGGGCCTTGAGGCAGTTTGCATAGGACATAATACTTATGCTCTGTATTCTTTTAGTGAGGAACTTCTGTGGACGTTCCTGTTGTTGGATATGCCTAGTTAGGTACATACCAAACGGGGCACTGTACTCAATGATAGGTCTGATGAATGCTGAATACAGTGGATTTTTATTCTGCTCCTCAACTTTGAGTTGAGGTGGGTGGCAGTTTAGAGAACTGCACATGGTAACATATACTTAGCTTTGGTTTTGTACAGTTCTGATGTAGTGCTGTCCTGTGACCATCTGCACTTGTAATGTATTTCTGTTCTATAATCACATGCAGTTTTAACAAGTTGCTATTTTGTTACTGTTTCCAGCTATGCTGTTTAATAGACCAATAACCATATGCACTGGTGATGTATTGTGATCTCTTAAACAGATGCACTGAGGATGTGCTGCTGGTCTTGTGACAGAGTGCACTTGTGATGCATTACTCTCCTGTGACTACATGGACCTGTGATGTGTTACTGTTGTATAATCATGTTCGATTGTGATATGCTGTTGTTCAACAACCACTACACTTGTGGTGTATTATAATCCTGTGACTGCACTCAGTAATCTGTATCTGCCAGTGAGTTATTAATATTATTGAGCCAGGGGCTGTAATTTCCTTCCTTTGACTATTTACTTAATTATAACACATCTTACTATCCTTCACATGTGCTAATCTAAGCTCAGAATTTTTTTTGCATTCATAAATCCACTTTTTTAGTTTTCTGTTTGCAGTATTTAACTTCCTTTTATTGGATTTTGAAGAGTTTCTTATAAATATATAAAATCACATTTTATACTGCAAGTACAGGGGGGGGGTAAAGTTTTTGCTGAATCTGTCAGCCAGCAAGTTTGCTATATCTATGGCATTTGTATATGTGGTGCTCTTGACCACCAGTTCTGAACAGATCTGGGTGCTTCCTTTGAGGTTGTGGACATATGTGAGGAAGACCTTATGATTTTCTCTAGTAGATGTGGCCAATTTGGACTTGAAGTTTGCTTTGGAGGATTTCACTAGTGCTGTTTTTGCTTGTTCAGGCTAAGCATGCATTGCTTCCAATTGGGCACCTGCTCCTTCTTGGTCTTGGGGACAGCAATTTTTTCCTTTTGTTATAGAGTTTATTTATTGCAGATGTCCACCAGACACATTTACTCTTCCTTACGGAGGATGATTTAGTCCTGTCGGATATTCCTGATTCCATGCATATATATAAATGCTTGTATAGTGCTTTGGTGTAATTTTGGATATTGGTACTAGTTCCTACAGAGGGGGAGGGGGCTGTGAAGCTGTTTATACCATCCTTCAGGAGGCTGTAATCAGCTTTGGAGAATTTTGTATGTCTGATCTTGGCTGGGGGGGGGGGGTTGAGGGAGATGGTGACTTCGAAAGTGACTGCTTTGTGGTCAGATCTTACCAGGGAGGATGATACTATAGGGGTGCTGCAGTGGTTGCTCATGTTGGTTAATACCAAGTCCAAGATATTATCATCTCTTGTGGGGGGTATCGGCTAGCTGTTCCAACGCATTTGCATTGACAAAATCAAGGAATCCCTGTTTTACATTTTCTGTCTGTCCTGTTAGTTTGCAGTATATGTGAACTGCATTTCTAGTGTATTCACAAGCATTTCTATCTCTTATCTTTAGTATCCACAGCAGTGTTTGGACTTCTGTGGTTTAAAACACATTATTTCAAAACAGCCAGTACATCCACACATTCTGCAAACTTGATTTTTATGTATTTATTTATTTATTTATTTATTTATTTTGCTTTACATTTCCCGGTATTATGCATGTGACCACAATGTTTATATTGGGTATGGTTCTTTGCTGCTTATTTATGACTAGATGCCATTTTGTTTATCACAATGAAAGACCACTTGACTTCCCTTTTATTTTTATTACTTTTGCAACTTCTGGGCTTCAGACTCTTTTCTTTTTCATGCATACTGTCAATTTCACACCCTTCCAGTTCCACAGTTATAAATTTTAACTAGATATTTAACTGTCTTCTGGCACAATTCACATCTATGACTTTGTTCTGTGTCAGATCAGATTCTCTTAACACTCTGCCTATTGTATGGTCATCTCTTATGCCAAACACTGTGTTGTTTCTAATGAAGGAATCACACAATTAATTAATTTAAAGTGAAACTAAACATACTCCTCTCACTAACCAGCCAACCCAAGTGTTTGAAACTCACCAGAACTGCCAGTGGTCACCATCCTATACATTGTTTCTCAGAGTAATAGAGGCTTCATATGTTTTTTTCTCTTGGTTATGGTAAAAAAATGTCTTACACAGGGTTAATTTAATTTTGTCTTACAGTATGCCTGGTGTTTACTGTTTAATTTTGCAGGCTTGTTCTGTCCTCTTCTAGCAGAGAAAACATCTGAGATACAGTGATGTCTTGTTACCTGCAATATAAAGATGCATGGCACATCGGATGCTCCCTGCCTTGTCCCCAAAGCTACTCATAGAGGGATACAGCTCAAACGTTTGGAGCCAGGATTTCCATTCTAAGACAGGATTTCTAGTAACTTCAGAGTTGCTGGTGCTGGCATAGATGCTATATTAATTTAGAAAAACTGGTTTCCCCAAAAACTGACGACTGAGTCATGTGCACGAGTCAATGGAAATATAAATGTTTTACTGTACCACATCTGATGGACTTCTGTGTGCAAAAACAATACCAGTGAAGCAAATTTTCAGTAGAAATTGTGAAAATTAAACCTATAATGAATAACTATACATCATCTTTTGCTCAGTCATACTAGTATAAGTATGAGAAATGATAGTCGTACATGGAAACAGAGAAAAGTAATTCTGTACCTTTTACTTTCTCATTCGGAAAAGAAAATGAAATGTATTACATTTCTGATCAAACTCCAGAGCTCTGCTGTACTATCTTTTCTTAAGGTACTATGTTTAATACATAATAATGGAGCCGCTAATAGTTAATATGTCAGACAGACACATGGAGGCCTAAGGAAATATGACACACAGAGACAGAGCTGCTGCCTCATTAAACCTTTAGTCACACTTAATGAAATCTTCCTTGCCTCGGGACCCATCTTACCTATCCTACTAGACAATGACTACTCACTGGATAAAGTTTCAGCTTGCTGGTTTTAACTTACTAATTGAAAGTCAGTGAGTGGACTACTGTAAAAAAAAATAATGCCTGTGTGTGTGTGTGTGTGTGTGTGTGTGTGTGTGTGTGTGTGTGTGTGTGTGTGTGTTTGTGAGCAGTGATTTACTGATTGTGGTCTTTCCTGATGTCTCCAGTTTTGTGACCACAGAGCCAGAATATTTAAGAAAGTGGGTGTGGGGCTATAGTGGGCAAATGCTCTTTTTTTGTCAACTTAAGTTCTTCATGAGTTAAAATTGGTGATTTAAGACTTCATTAGTCAGGATTTGAAACATAGGTGAACACCGCTTACATTAGTCTATTACTTAAACTCTTAAAGGCATAGTATTTCACATACCAAGCATGTGACACATTCTGAAACTGCTTTTTGACTATGAAACTGCCTTGTAACTAAGATGTGAATATTTTTTATTACTTTTGTTCTTGCATTAGACTTATAAAAGTATGTTAAACTGTTTGAGGCAGCAATGTGTAAATCAACAGTGTTTTGACCATATTTTCAATACAGTTTCATTGCTGTTAGTCTGTAACACTTAATAATACTGGACGGCACAATGGTGCAGTGGTTAATGTTGTTGCCTCACAGCAAGAGGTTCTCCAGTTCGATTCTTGGCTGTGGAGTCTGCATGTCCTCCCTACGTTCATGTGGGTTTCAGACGGTTTCTTCCCACATTGCAAAGACATGCATCTGGAGCATTTTTCCCAGGCCTCCACTGAAAATGGGCTCTGTCCCAGTCAGACTTCCCTTGTAAACAAATGTTAAATAAATAAATAAACTTGTAGTTATAACACATTATGCACACACTATGCACATACTTCATTTAGACTGTGAAACAGATGTGACAACCTTCTGTTTCTAATATCCAAGCTGGAAGTCTTTTTGTATGCTGATGACGTTATACTACCAGTTCCGAATGGCTCAGGCAATTTAGTATTGGTAGAAGGGTTTTTTTTTTTCTTTTTCAGAGCTTCCCTGTGCCTGGCTTGGACACCTGTGACTACAAGACTTGGATTGCTTCTAAAACCATCTGGACCTACAAAGCTGATATAAGTATTTTTTTTTGCACTTGCTGTAACCATCTAAGTGTTATTTAACACTTCTGTGCTGCATTTATCCAAGGCATCCATTGCAAACAACTGAAAAATACGTATATTTTAAGTCTGTATTGCACTTTGTGAACTGTATCCTTTTGAATTGCTGCCTCATTTTTAGCTGTTGTGACTGCTTGTTACTTTGCACTTTCTAATTCACTACCATTGCATTTAATAGCATAGGCTAGATTCAGACTTCCTGAATCTAGACTGTTTGATATCACTTGAGCACTAAAGCCATTCATCTTACATTGAGGGGGGCCTCCCTGCACCCTTGTGGCAGAAGTGTGTAGCTCAGGTCCTGTCTGAGTTAGAGATTATAGGAAAAGGGCTCAGTATGGTGTTTTCACATTGGTATTTTGTCTTAAAATTGTTTAATTTCACCTGCATTTAATCCTCATATTTGCATGTTTATGCACACCTTGTAACGGGGGTTAGAGGTTCCTTGTATAAATGCAAACTTCTGGAAACACAAAATTTCCATAAATGTCTGTGAGTACAGCCCTCTCAAGTTTTCCTGTCTCTCTGTGGGAAGTTCAGCTGTGCACTGTGAAGTGTTGCCACAGCTTTTCACCCCTAACCTTCAAAAAATTAAGCCTCTCTGTTACTCCTACTGCACAAACTGATCTAACTTGCCCCCTCCCTAATAGTACTATGGTATAAACCTGCCGTAATGGACTATCAGTTTCCCACCATTTCTCTGACCAGCCTGATTGAAATGGACATCCTGAGGCAATGCAGTGATTGCCTCAGGTATACTGATAACCACTTACTCCTAAAACTAACAAATACTGTATGTGAGAGATTTAATTACACATTGAATTTGAGAACAATATTCTCATGTTCACTCTCAACATACCTTATTAAACACTCATCCTTGGCGATGTCAATATAGACTGGTCAAAACTCTCTACTGACTCTCCCTTACTTAGTATTCACCTTCATGGTTTCCACCAACTCATTTCTACCCCCACCCGCTTCCACAAAAACTCAACCTCCAGCTCCATAATAGACTGGATTCTTACCAACACCCCCCATCACTACCACCAGCCCACAACCTTACCAGACTCCCTTAGTGACCATCTCCCTACCTCCATCCTGAGATATGACTCCCATACTCTTAAACCCCACCTTTTCAAAGACTGTAGAAAATTATCGACATTTAATTCTTCACAGTTTAACTCTATTCTACAAAATATGGACTGGTCCACCTTAGACAACTCCCTCTGAATGATGCTGTTAACACTTTTAACAGCATTTTCCTGAATACTCTGGACTCCCTAGCTCCCTCCAGGAAGATTAGAGTGAAATCCAATCATGCTCCCTGGCTTTCAAAAGAAACTAAATCCACCATGAAACAAAGAGACAGTGTCTGGAAAGCCTGGATCAAATCTAAACAAACACCTCTTCTTCTCAAACACAACTATGCAATCTTACTAAAAAAAAAGACAATTGTTGTTGTTGTTGTATCTTTTGGCTTTTCCCGGTTAGGGGTCGCCACAGCGGAACTCTGGTCCGCTAATGATTGGCAGTAGATTTTTATGTACCGAGTTGCCATCTCTGACGCACAACCTTCAACGAAGGTATGCCCATTCATGCATGTCTCCACACAGAAGACGCTTTAGATGAGAATCAAACAGGAAGACAATAATAGACAAAAAGTCATTCTATAGCTCAGGCCAGCACAAATATAATTCAAATCCTCTGAAATTTTGGACAACACTTAACAGCATCCTTCACCCAGGTAGTCCCTCTAACCCCTCCCCCTACCCAAACACAACTCCTGATGAAACAGCTACCCTACTTAATTCACATTTTATTTCCTCCATCCAAAATCTCCTACCCTCTCAACCTACCTCTTCCTCTTTACCTGACCCCACACCCTCCCCCAACACTACTACTTTTTTCTTTAAGCCTGTTCCCATTTCCTACATCAAATCTCTACTGCTCAAACTCAAACCCTGCTCTCCCTCTACTGACAAATTGCCTCCTACCTTCCTCAGACTTGCAGCTGACTCTATTGCCTACCTAGTGACAATATTAATAAATAGATCTATGCAAGAATCTACTGTTCCTACCCTTTGGAATTCTTTCTACACTATTCCTTTCCATAAAGGAGGTAACTCCACTGACCCTTCCAACTATTGACCTATTGCCATTCTGTCCCCACTATCTAAGATACTAGAAAAATGTATCCACACTCAGCTTCTCAATCACCTTCTCAGTCACAACTTACTCAGCCCTACCCAACATGGTTTTCACCCCTTTCATAGCACAACTACTGCTCTACTCTCCTTCACTCACACCATTGCAGGTTCTGTGGACAACAATAAACTTACTTCCTGACTTTTTCTTGACCTCTCCAAAGCTTTTGATACAGTGTCTCATCCATTACTTCTACCTAAACTTGCCAACTTTCACCTTTCCACCTCCACCCTCAGCTGGTTCGCTAACTATCTGTCTGGACATGAACAATCAGTCATATGGCTCTCTTCCTCTTCTCCTTTCTTGCCTATCTCTACTGGTATTCCACAAGGTTCCATCTTAGGTCCCCTCTTATTCAACATCTTCACCAATGATCTTTTCACCTCTTGCTATCAGTCATCTCTCATACAATATGCAGACGACTCCACAATTATTTCTACAGCTAACAACATCTCTGACCTACACTCCCTAACCCAAAAAGCTCTACTTTCCACTGAACAATGGCTTTCAAAAAACTTACTGATCCTCAATCCCACAAAAAACAAACTCTTACTCTTTCTGCCCCATTCTCTTACTCATCATAAATCCTCCTTTGTCATTAAGTCTTGTAATAATACAGCTATCCAACCTAACACCTACACCAAACTCTTAGGGGTCATCATTGACGATGAACTAAAATTCAATCAACACATACAGCAATGCATAAAGAAAACACATCAGAATCTAGGTCTCTTATACCAGAACAAAAAATATCTCAGTCCCGAGGCTAGACTCACCCTAGGACAAGCAGTTCTCCTCCCCTCTCTCCTCTATGCCGCTCCAGTTCTCACAAATATCCAAACAACTACCCTGAACAAACTCCAACAATCCTACCACAAAATAGCCAGATTCATCACTAACTCCCCAAACAACACACACCACTGTATTGCTTTAAAGTCTTTACAATGACTAGAACTCCCACAACTACTACATCTCTACCAATTTCACATGCTGCACTCTATGCTCCTTAAACCCTCCTACTGTCCATCTGTATCTCTCCTTGTCTCTATCTACACCCCATTTCGATCCCTTCGCACCTCTAATCAACAATTGCTTGATATTTACCACCCAAATAATTCAGTAGGTGAGCTACTCTACAAACACTCTGTGGCCCAAGCCTGGAACAAACTTCCCCTGGACATACGCTCAATCTTTCACACCCCACTATTTAAAAAGAAACTTAAGACACATTTACTCAATTCCAGAATCTGCCCCTGCTATGACCCTACATAGTTTTCTCCTCCCCCCACATTGGAATCACTCTCAGTTGATCCTACTCACACTCTGCACTCTCCCTCACTAGTACAGTTACACAGAATTTTCCTGGAAAAAAAAAATGTCTTTCTTTCTTTTAAGCTCTTCTCGTGCTGTTGTTTATTTATTGCTAGTGTTTGTTTCTATTGTTTACTGTGCTTGTTTACTACTGTAATGATTTATTTTACTATCTGGAGCTTTTCTCCTCAGGTCTCCACTGAAAATGGGACAAAATCCCAGTTGGACTAACCCGGTTAACAAATGTTAATATGTAACAATAAACAGGACATCAAACAGGTTGTCAACTCACACACACTACCTCCCACACAAAATAAGGACACAACACATAAACCCCCATATGCGGAGGTACTCACTAGAAGCTTATCAAAAGATCAGAGACCACCCAAGTGCAAACCAACTGCACACACCGCAACATGTATAGAAACCACTACACATAACAACACACGCATCAGTGTCTCAGCAAATAAGCCCCTAAGGCAAAACACCTCAGAACTTAATGTCTTGGTCATAGCTGACTTAGAAGTGAGACACACAGATGTCCCCCTCACCAGGCTGGACAAGGCAAAGGTGACTGTCAGCTGCCTATCAGGTGCCAGGATCCATCTAATCATACATGCATTAAAGTCACTCAACAGCAAGCACCGTTATGACTTTGTCATAGTTCATGTTGTGGTGAATGACTTGAGATGTACCTCTTTGGACTATATGAAGAGAGACATGACTGAACTCTCAGAATATGTGTTCCAGGCAGGTATGACCCTAGTCCTAAGCAGCATTCTGCCGTTACCTAAGATGATGCCACAATATAAGCAAAAAATGATAGACTTCAACAACTGGCTTAGCTTTTGGTGTCAGTCCTGGAGGATCCAGTATCTGTCAGCCTGGAAGAACATGGTTGAAAGACCACACTGTTTTGCCAGAGATGGTCTGCACCTGTCTCCTGTAGGCTTTCAGATACTAGCAAAGGCTCTTGCTTCCCCCATAGTGCCTTTTTTAGGCAATGTCAAAAGAACAAAATTTCCAACATAACAAAATCCACTAGGGATAAACTCAAGGTTATGCTGCTTAATGTTAGGAACATAAATGGGCAACTGCACTCCCTGGAAGCACTCCTCACTCTGGAACATGCCAACTTATGTGCAGTCACTGAGACATGATTCAAGGCTGCAGAGGGCACCACAACTGTATAAGGCTACAATGCCTTCCACACATTCAGACCTCAAAAAGAGAATGAACATGAAAAAAAAAAGGCAGAGGTGTATCCATCTTCATTAAAGCTAAAAACACCTTGAGACTGTTAAACAGTATGACCCTGTTGAGCTACTGCAGGTCCAACTAACTATAGGCAAAATACCCCACCACATCATTGTTAGCTATAGGCTTCCCACCATGAGACAAGAGAAACATACAGCCTACCTGGACCTACTGGAGCTCTCATCATACAGCCAAACACCTTAGTTTCAACTGTCCTTTCATCAATTGGGCAACATACACAAGCACAAACATGATTGCCCAGAGGTTCCTGGACTCTGTCAGTAGAAATGCCCTGGAACAGATCATCCGCATCCCCATAAGGAGTTCAAATATTCTAGACTTCGTACTCAGTAACATGGGGGAGGTCACTGTGCCCCCAAGTGGTGCGTTCCCTGGAAAGGTCAGACCATAAATCAGTCACATTCGAATTAACTATCAGATCTGACATCCCCACAGGAGAAATAAAACTAAAATATTTTTCCAAAGTTAACTACAGCCTACTAAGCGATATCATAAAAGTTTCAAACCCCCTGCAAACACAGTCAGCACTGACTGCTCTGCAGAGGTGTAAACAAATGCCTTGTATAAACATCTAAACAACTGTATAGACTCAGCTGTATCTAACCGGATCAAAACCAGGTCCTTCCAAAAAACTTGCCACCCTGGTGAACCTGAAATATAATCAGGTTATATAACAAGAGGATGAAAATGATGTCTAAGAACAAGAGGGAACTGACTGAGCAGAGAAAAAATTCCCTCCACAGCCTGAATAAGAAAATCAGATATCTTGCAAAGTCCTCTAAAGCTAATTACAAAGGTAAAATATCAACCCTAGCTAAAGATAACCATAAGGCATTCTTTAGCTACATCAGAAATCTAAATGGGAATGCCCAGCTATGTGCCAAACTAGTAGTGGATGGTACCACTCATACTGTACCTGAGGAAAATGCCAAACTGCTAGCTGACAGATTTGACACAAATTTTACCCCCTTCCCCGCCAGCCATATCTCAAAGCATTCAAGTCCCCCCTAGTATCTCTAGAGAGCAAGTCATAGCTGAGCTCTCCAAGGCCAAAACATGGCTTCAATGGGACCAGATAACATCCCAGGCTGCTTACTTAGCAATCTTAAACAAAACCTAGTGGAACCACCTGGCACTGTATTTAACCATATGAGAACTGGCTATTTTCCGGCAGAGTGGAGAAGTGCAACAGTAATCCCCTTGCACAAAGGGGCCCATCAACCGACCCTGGAAACTATAGACCCATAATCCTAACCAGCCTCATTTACAAGGCCATGGAAAAATCATGATGGTCCTTATCAGCAAGGACATATATAACCTTCAAACCCTTGACCCAACCCAGTTTGGTTTTGTTAAAGATAGATCATGCTTGTTACACCTGGTAGACTTCTTTGAGAATGTCACCAAAGCCCTGGAGGAAGGTAAGATGGTGCATAGCACCTATCTTGACCTGGCCAAGGGTTTTGACACAATTCCCCACTCAGGTATCATTGAGAAACTCTCCCAGCTGTGGATTAACCATTACATCACTAGATGAGTAGCCAGCTGGCTCACAATGCCTCTCAACTGTCCAGATTTTCAGCTCATATTTTTGGTCTGCTCCCCATAAAATGTGTGGTCTTCTGGCAAATCATTGGGATGGTCTGAGGAATGAAGTCAGTAAATAATGACATACATATGAGTTTCAGGCTTCAAATCTTTCAGAAAATGTTACTCTAGCAAATTTCTAAGTTTATAAGAGCAATATTTAAAATATGTCCCTATTTTTGGGTGTTTGTCCCCCCATTTTGTCAGGCTTTGTCCAGATTTCTTGCACTAAGAGGTTGAGAGGTATGTGGCTCACAGATAGAAATCGGCGACTCCATCTCTACCCATAGACCAGTCAGCAGTGGCATACCACAAGGATCTGTGCTGGGCCAGTTACTGTTTGGAATCAATTTTTTGAAAGTCCAGTCTAAAGTAGATAACCTATGACTTACCAAATTCACTGATGACTGCAAATTGGGGGCAATTGTCAAGTCCCCCAGTGATGTTAACATATTACAGAAGGGGCTAACAGAGACAAATGATTGGTGCCAAAACCACAGACTAAAAGTAAACACAAAAAAGTGCATTATTATCCCCTTTGGAAAAGTGGAATACCCTGCTAATTACAGTATTGACAGCACCTCCTAAGCTCAAATCCAGTAGTATGAAACTTGGGAATTCAGGTTGATAGAAATGTAAACTTCGATCACCATGTCTTCACAGTGGTAAGGAAAACCTTTTAGATTGCAAATCTCATACGTAAAGGCACTGCATCCAGGTCTAAGGATGTTATAACTCCACTGTACTCAACCCTCATTAGACCACTAATAAAGTACAATGCCCCTTTTTGCATGTACCTCACCAGACACCTGCAACAGCTGGAGAGACCACAGCAGTTTCTCACAAGGAAAATTCAGGGCCTCCAAAACATTGTTTTACATAGAGAGACTGAAAGCCATATCACTGTACTCTGTATTTTATAGGCTGCTGAGAGGTGACTTGTGCCTAGCCTACAACACAATCTCTGACCTTGCCCTAATGGAAATGCTGCACATCTGCAAATCAAATAGGACAAGAGGTACTCACTTCAAGGATGTTAACCTAGCCTGTGACATCATCAACAGAACATGCTGGAGAGACAGATATATCTCCCAGAGATTGACGTTCATTTGGAATACACTCCCGATTCACATAATATAGAGCTTCTCACTGACCATATTAAAATGTATTTTATTTATTTATTTACATTTGTTTACTGGGAAATTCCAACTGGACACAGGTCCTTTTTCAGAGAAGGCCCAGGGAGAAAAGCTCCACAGGTTGTAAAAATGAGAATTTATAATGACAGTGAGTAACAAAGTTGATGACATATATTAGAGAGACCTTTGGTACAGATTATAGTCATGAGAAATAAAAATATAAACAATAAAGTTTGAACAATAACACAGACATACAGTTTAAACAATATAAACCACTTAATGTACATAGTAGTAACTAGTAGTAATAGGCTGTTGAGTACCCTGTAATGTAAAATGTAACCTGAACAGTTGGATGGGAGACCGCAAATTCATCCCCGGGGTGGTGCCCATGTCCCTCATGAAGAGAATGGTGTTGACCTTAGACTTGCTGTATTAATAACACCCAGCTAACCAAGGTCATTTAGGGTAACTTGGTTATAAAATGGCTAGGGCTGTAAGGGTAACTTGGGTATAACATGGCTAGGCTTGTAAGAGCTCTAGGGCCATTTAGCTTTGTAACCAACTATGAACATATGTTGACATTACATCCTATTAGTATTGAAGGGCTGTTGTCATTTTGCAGAGGCAGATGTTTATACATGTGCTGACAACAGTTTATTCTAGTATTGCTGAATAATGCTAATCATTTGGCACTGGCAAGTGCTGTTTTTTGTAGGCTAACAACAGCATTGCATAGTAACAGCACTGAATAAGACCATTTATTATTAGTACGAGTTTTTTTTTGTGTGTGTGTGTGTGTGTGTGTGTGTGTGTGTGTGTGTGTGTGTGTATGTGTGTGTGTGTGTGTGTGTGTGTGTGTGTGTGTGTGTGTGTGTGTGTGTGTGTGTGTTTGTGCATGTACTGACAACATGACATACTAGCAGTTCTGAATGTCTCTGGTCACCATGCACTGGCAGATTCTTTTCGTGTGTGTGTATGTGTGTGGTGTGATGCCCATGGACTGGCCCAGCAGTCAAGGAGCCTCAACCCTCACTATTAACACCAGTGAGGGGCGTCCATATAGGGAAAGGATAATAAATTCACGCACAGTAAAATACAATATCTCTTAAGAGCACACAGAGATCACAGTCAGTCTGGGGTGGTTTCTCCCTTTCTCTCCAGGTTCTCAATAAGACTCCCCACTGGCACAGCTATAGGGTCCAGATCTCAGCCTAGTGGGCAAGCTAAAACCTCCAGCACCCTCTCTGTCCAACCAGTGCTTCATGTCCCTGGCCAAGTAGCTGACACATGCACACACTTTGAGGTAAGAGTTTATACAACCACACAGACACTCCTGGGGAAGGCTGGAGCAGGATCTCCAGCTGTGCCTCTTTTAACTAGACTATACGGTAGAAATCACTGCCACCACTTAGCTAATATTCCTCAGCTACTCAAAGGCTCTTATGAAAGGGTGTCCAATTATACTGCACAATATTATTATCCAAATAGTAAGTGCAACCAAACAGTCAAGTCTTATTTGGAATGACTTTGTACAGTATCACTATATACATGCAATGTACTCTTAGAGCTTAAATTGTCTCTACACAAAACAGCCACAGTTAAAATGTTTAAAAATATTTAACAATAAATATAAAAACACAAGACAATACTTCTTACTACACATTGCTAGTCAAGGGTTCAGAGATCACAGAGAAATACTTAAAATAATACAGCAGAAAAGTCCTGACATCACAGAAAAAAAAACAAACTAGTCTAATCTTCCTAATTCCTAGCTACATCTAAGAGAAAACACAGTTCTAAAATTCTACTTACATATAGACACAGGCAGAGTGCTGAGTTGGATGTTCTCAAGACAAATGCTCAAAATGCTCTCATTCTTTCTGTCCTTAAATTGATAATACAGTACCACTGATTCATTTCAGATTACATCATTTTTTTCTGGTTCCCAGGCTAACAGACTCTCAGAAGTTAATAGCCCTTTTGATCTTGCAGCTGGTCAGGAAGCCAGAACAATAAAATAAGTTATACATGAAAATTTTAGCCATTAACTCTGGCCTCAAAACAATAGGCAGAATGCCTTTATCTAGACATCCGGGCTCCGAGTTTTGACATCAAAGAATTGACTTATCAGCTTTGGTACAGCAGAGTGCACTGTTGTTACATTTTTGCAGTTCCACATTTAACACCATTTTTCCCATTTAAGAGAACAAGCCTGTGGCTTATATTAATATTTACAAATGACATGATTATCTACAAAAGTCTATCTGGCGAGGCTGGCAGCCTTCACCTATGTTCACCCCCCCGGGGAACTCAAGCTAGTTTTTCAAGTAACCCTTGAGAAACGTTGTTTGAGAGGGTTAGATCTATCTGAGTATACCTTACCCCATTCCCTATCTTGAGACCCCAGCTATGTTGGCATTGCTAATCTCACTGCGGTGCTGCACTGACATATCATATTCTTGCAACCCTAGGCTCCATCTTAGCAACTTGGCATTTTGGTGGCTGGCCCTGTGTAACCACGTTAGGAAGTTGTGATCTGTCACTACAGTGAATTTTCTTCCATACAGATATGAAGTTTCAGCAGTTCCCACACTATGGCTAGACATTCCTTTTCTACAGCGGCATAGCATTCCTCCCTGGGTTGGAGCCTATGATTGAGGTAAACCACTGGGTGCTCTTCTCCCTCTGTAGAAATCTGGCTAAGTACAGCCACCACCCCATGGTTCAAAGCATCCACCTGCACAACAAAGTCTTTGCTGTAATCTGGACTGGCTAACACAGGGGGTCCTCCCAAAGCTTCCTTAAGCTCCTGGAATGCCTGCTCACATGCTGGGGTCCATACTACCTTATCTGGCCTGTTCTTCCTTGTCAGGTCTGTGAGGGGAGCAGCTATGGTACTATAACTGTGGATGAACTTTCTGTAGTACCCTGCTGTCCCTAAGAATGCCCTCACCTGCTTTTTGGTAAAAGGTGCAGGCCATGCCTTAATGGCTTCTACTTTGGCAAGTTCTGGCCTGATCTTACCACTCCCCACTCTATGTCCCAGGTAAAAGACCTCTGCCATACCCACCTGACATTTGCTGGGCTTAATGGTCAACCCTGCCCAGCACCTCCCTGACACGCTGAAGGTGCTCTTGCCAGGAATGGCTGTAGATGACAATATCATCTAGGTAAGCAAGGGCAAACCCTCCTGCTCCTGCTAGGATATGATCTACCAGCCTCTGGAAAGTCGCTGGGGCATTTTTCATCCCAAAGGGCATCATTGTGAACTCATACAAGCCAAAAGTAGTCACAAAGGCTGACTTCCCTTTAGCACTGGCAGTCAAGGGCACCTGCCAGTAAACCCTTGGTAAGATCAATGGCTGTAAGATACTTAGCCCCACCCAGCTGCTCTAGGGCCTCATCTGTCCTAGGCATAGGGTAAGGATCTGAAGCTGTGTGATTATTTAATTTCTTGTAGTCCACACAGAACCTGATGCTGCCATCCTTTTTTGGCACCAGCACCACTGGGAAGGCCCAGGGACTGCTGGACTCTTGAATCACCCCTAGTTCCAGCATCTCCTGTATCTCCTCCCTCAGAGTCTGTTTGACTCTCTCAGGCACCCTAAAGGGGGCCTGCCTAATAGGCTTTTGGGGTCCTGTATCCACCTGGTGCTGCACCAGGTGGGTGCACCCTGTTTTCCCAGTGCACATGTCTCCAAACTCCTGTAACACTGCACGGATTTCTCAAACTTTGGTAGGAGATAGCTGCTGGGACATACCTCTTCCACTGAGGTGTTAGTCCGAGCCTCACTGAGGAAATCAGTTGCCAGATCTCCCTCAGACTCCTCCTGCAATCCACTGCAAATGCTCAGCACAAGGGCCTCCCTATCATGGTATGGTTTCATCATGTTAACATGATACAATTTGTGCCCTTGCCTCCTGCCTATCAGTTCCACCATGTAGTTAACATCACTTACCTTTCTTACCATCTTGTAGGGTCCCTCCTAAGCTGCTTGCAGCTTGTTGTGTCTGACAGGAATAAGAACCATTACCTGCTGCCCCACGGCATACTCTCTAGCTCAAGCATTCCTGTCATATCACACCTTTATCTGTTGTTGGGCTTCTGCCAGGTTCTCCTGGGCCAAGCCCATGAGTTTCCTGAGCCTTGTCATGAGGTTTAGGACATATGCCACAACAGACTCCTTGTGAGGTTCACACTCACCTTTCCACTCATCTCGAATTAAATCTAGAGGTCCTCTCACCCTATGCCCATACAGCAACTCAAAGGGTGAAAAACCTGTGGATTCCAGGGGGAACCTGTCTGTAAGCAAACAACAGATGGGGCAAATATTTGTCCCACTCTCTCTTAAACTGATCTGCAAATGCTCATAGCATGGACTTGATCATAGAGTTTAACCTCTCAATCAGACCATTAGTCTGGGGATGGTAGGGGGTGGTCTTCAGGTGTTTCACCCCAAAGTACTTCCACAGACAAGCCAGCAGGTCTGACATGAAATTGTCACCTCTGTCAGTCAGTATTTCTTTTGGGAAACCTACCCTGATGAAAACCTCTAACAAAGCGTTTGCCACCTTTTCTGTCTCAATGGAGGACAGAGCCACTGCCTCAGGGTATCGTGTAGCATAATCTACTACCATTAGGATATACTTTTTCCCTGTGGAACTTGGGATACTCAGAGACCCCACACTATCCACAGCTACCCTTTGAAATGGCTCCTCAATCACAGGCAAAGGCATCAAAGGCACTCTCACCTTGTCTCCTCTCTTGCCTACCTTTTGGCACTGCCCACACGTCCTGCAGTACCCTGTTACATCTCTGGAAATTCCAGGACAATAGAAGTTCTGCATACTATGTCTCTTTGTATGTTTTATGCTCACATGACCTGCAAAGGGAATATCATGGGCTATGGCTAGAAGTGCCAGACAGTAGGCTCTAGTCACTACCAACTGCTGTGCCCTCTCAACTTCTACCCCTCCCTCAGAGGTCCACTCTCTGTACAGTGACCCTTTGTCCCGGTATACAGAATCCCCCTTTCATTTAGAATCAGGTGCCTTACTAGCTTCCTGCCTCAGGCCTTGCAATGTAGGGTCTGAGAGCTGAGCCTGTCTCAGCTCTCTCTTTGTAACCCTTCCCAACTCCCCTTCCACAGGAATTCTGGCATCCTCTGACAGGGGTGCCTCACTGTCAACATGGGTACTACTACTCACCTCTACCTTTGCAGTCACTCTATCCAAGGGAACATCAGTATCCACAAGCAGCTGTGGCTCACCTTCAGTCTTACTGCTACAGAGTAGATCCCTCCCTCAAGTAACCACCTCACCAGTCCTGGCTGCAAGTATGCAGTCTGTCTGGGTCTCCCTTTGGCTACCAGACCCATATGCTTGTCTCCTAGCCTGACTGCATGTAACTGCATAAACATATGGTACTGCCTCATCCAAGTCCTTCCCTATCAGGACATCTGCAGGATGGTAGTTCAGTACCCCTGTTGTCTCAAGACAATCTACTATTGGCATTTTGTCTTTCCCAGTTACTGGCCCTCTCACCTTTTTTTCCCCATCTTGCCTCCATGGACATCTATATAACACATGGCTCCACTAGTTACATTCAAAACATTTAACCATGGGTCCTGGACATGCACCTGGACTAGTGGCTTCCCCTGCTACTGGCAGATTCTGTTGGGGCGGTCTGTGCTTTCCACCATGGGTTCCTTTAGACCCATGAGCAGTACTGGGGGTCCCTTTCCTGTGCAGGGTGTCCTGCTTGCTAGATATGTCTCCCTTCATCCCCAACTCATCTGAAGTAGCACATTGTATATCAGCTAACCAGATCTTCATGTCCTCAGGCAAAGTGCTAAGGGCTTGTTCCCTCACCAAAAGGTTTGCCAGCACTTCAAAAGTAGTGACTTGACATCCACTCACCTGCCTATGAAAATAAATTTACAGTTTAGCAACATATTCACACACACTTTTATCTGCCTTGCGTCTGTGCTCACAAAACTTTTTCCTATACGTTTCAGGTGTTAGCTTAAAGAATTCCAACAAACAGTTCTTAATCATAGTATAAACAAAACAGTCAACGTCAGATATTTTTGACAACACAGTTACAGCTTTACCATGGAGTAAGGGGGTCAGGAATCGTACCCAGAGCCTTTGGTCAACATCATACTGTTTACATACCCTCTCAAACATATGAATGAAACTATCAAAATGATCCTCCTCTTTATACTGCAGACGAAATTTACTGACCTTTTGTGCTTCTGGGGTCCAGTTACTCCCTTCCGCATTACCTCCATGACTCTGGCAAAGAGTCAGCATCTCCTTCTCATGCTGCCTCTGTCTCTCCTTTTCCTCAGCTTCCAGGTGTAGCAGTTGTTCATTCTCCTCAGCCTGCAGATGTCTCCATCTCTCAGCTGCTTCAATTTCCAAATGCCTGGCCTCCAACTCAAGTCTCTTTAGCTCCAGATGGATTTTTAAGTCCTCTGCAGAAAGGTTGAGCTGTCCATTCTCTGAGGGTGGTATATCTCCACTGCCAGTCTGATCATCCTCATGGTTGCTGTTTTCTGATGCAGCTGTTACCAAAGCTGCAATCATGTCTGCCTTAATCAGGTTTCCATGCACCAGTCCCCTAGCCTGGCATATCTCAGCCAGCTGGCTCTGTCAGCTTTCTGTACTCCCCTGCTGACATGTTGTCTGTTCTCCCTGACTAACTAAGCTAACAAAAGAAATTGTGATCTGAACTCTGAGTATTCACTGCATGGTTGATTTAGAGTACAAAACACCTTTAGTGATCACTGTATGCAAGCTACAGGAATTCACTCTACCCACACCACTACAAGTCAGTTAGTATTTGCCAACCAATTAATATGTGGTGTGGATATCCCACCACTGCCAAACAATGAATATATGATGCCCATGCACTGGCCCAGTAATCAAGGAGCCTCAATGCTCAACACTAACACCAGTGAGGGGTGCCCATATAGGGAAAGGATAATAAATGCACACACAGTAAAGTACAATTTCCCATAAGAGCACACAGAGATCACAGTCAGTCTGGGGTGGGTTTCTCCCCAGGTCCTCAATAAGACTCCTCACTGGCACAGCTATAGGGTCCAGATCTCAGCCTAGTGGACAAGCTAAAACCTCCAGCACCCTCTCTGTCCAACCAGTGCTTTGTCCCTGCCCAAGTAGCTGACACACATACACATACTTTGAGATAGTTTATACAACCACACAGACACTCCTGGTGAAGGCTGGCATAGGTTCTCCAGCTGTGCCCCTTTTACCCAGACTATATGGTAGAAATTACTGCCACCATCCAGCTAATATTCATCAGATACTCAAAGGTCCTTATGAAAGGGTATCCAATTATACTGTGCAATATTATTACCAAATGGTAAGTGCAACAAAACAGTCAAGACTTATTTGGAGTGACTTTGTACAGCATCACTATATACATGCAATGTACTCCTAGAGCTTAAATTATCTCTACACAAAACAGCCACAGTTGAAAGGTTTAAAAATATTTAATAATAAATAAAAAAAACACAAGACAATACTTCTTACTACACAGTGCTAGTCAAGAGTTCAGTGATCACAGAGAAATACTTAAAATACTACAGTAGAAAAGTTCTGACATCACAGAAAAACAAATTAGTCTATTCTTCCTATTTCCTAGCTATATCTAAGAGAAAACACAGTTCTAAAATCCTATTTACATATAGACACAGGCAGAGTGGTGAGCTGGATGTTCTCAAGACAAATGCTCTCATTCTTTCTGTCCTTAAATTGATAACACAGTACCACTGATTCATTTCAGAGTACATCGTTTCTTTCTGGTTTCTAGGCTAACAGACTCTCAGAGGTTAATAGCCCTTTTGATCTTGCAACTGGTCAGGAAGCCAGAACAATAGAAGAAGTTATACATGCAAATTTTAGCCATAAACTCTGGCCTCGAATCAATAGGCAGAACACCTTTATCTAGACATCCAGGCTCCGAGTTTTGACATCAAAAAACTGACTTATCAGCTTTGATACAGCAGAGTGAACTGTTGTTACATTTTTGCAGTTCCACATTTAACACCATTTTCCCATTTAAGAGAACAAGCCTGTGGCTTATATTAATATTTACAAATGACAGAATTATCTACAAAATTCTATCTGGCTAGGCTGGCAGCCTTCATCTATCTTCACATGTGTGTATGTATGCTGGCAGTTTAGCTGTACTAATGACATGAGACATTACTGCAGTGCCATATGCTTTTTTGTATACTGACAACATTTTCTAGTGGCAGTATTGGGTTATATTTGTAACTTGAAAGTGTCAGGAGTTTGTTTTTGAGTTTTACTTTGTTTTTTTAAAGCCCCCTTACATCCCTAACACTGAATGGCAGCCCATTTAGCCTACACACACATAGGTAGTGATGTCCATCTAACCTGCTTGCATTGCTACCACACCTTGCTAACATCCCTTCCTAATCCAGCTTCCAAGGTTTGTTATAAATTGTTCTGCCACTTAAGAAATGTGGTCTGGCATTTTTCTGTGCTGCCATCTGCTGGTGGTCTGTGGTTGTGTATGCTGTTATTGTCCTTACCTCTTTACACAACACAGTATTTATTATCTTGTTTTGTTAGGATTTTGGCTGAGTGAGTGACCGTCTTCCCATTTCATACCCTTCCTTGTCTCTCTTGCTTAGCTACAGAAATGCGTAGGTGCCTCTTCACTCAGAAGTTAATTTCTTAACTCAGGCATGCCCACCCCAGCAGGATTCAGTTCCAAATTTGTAGATTTCATATCACTATTTGACCTTACTGTGTAGTTCCCTGATTCACATTGGAGTCCAGATTTCAAAAATATTTCTTTTATGGTGTACAGCATTCAGGTACAGTGCCTGAAACATATTTAGTTAGGGCTATCTGTGTGCTATAGCTGGAACACAAAATATGTGTGTAGCATGCAGAGTTTGTTCTAGCCACCATTTTAATATAACTATATCCTGTCTTCCCGGTTCTGCAGTTTATCAGGAAAGTTAGTGTTGTCTAAGGAGAACTGTTTTTCATTTTCATACCTGCATGCCACAGATGCGGACTCCAAGTGTTGCTGAGGTGCTCTGTGCACATTTCTTCATTTGGCGTGCTTTCTTTTCTTCAGACGCATCATCCCCATGTTGCCTTGTGCCCATTTTTAGGTCTAAAATGCAGGGGTATGTGAAGTGAGATACCACATTTTCCAGCAACAGGAACCCTTCATTTGGTGGGTTAAGGAAACCCAACTCTTACCTATATAACAAACTTTAACATTACACTACATGTTTTGACAGTTGTCTTTCAAAAACACCAGAAACATAATTATTGCACTGTAGAGGATAAAATCCATCTTATTGCAGATTATAGGCTTAAAACAATAAATATTTCTGCATAGACTTATTCCTCTCCGGTTATGTATTTTCTACCACAGTTACTAAAGCATCATTGTTAAGACTTAAAATGGGTTTCTACATGAAAGTAAGGTGTGTCACTATTTTGTCCTGGAGGGAACATCACATTGTGTCTATAGGAAAGCTAGGCTAATCAGAATTGGTGAATACATTGAGCCAGCCATGCTTTACTTTGGTTTCAGACTGCTGGGTGGGAATGTTTTCTAGCACTTGGAAGTAAAAAAAGATTGTATGAATCTATGAGGAATACTCATTCTGATGAGATGCCACTCATTCCAAGTGTCAGGGGCAACTTGTCCTCAAGGGACAAACTAAGTTGATGATTAATGTTGTGTACATGTCTTCCCTCTCTTAAGAGAACGTGTTAAAAGAGGTAAGATTCTAAATTATATAGTTTGCAAAATGTTAGGACCAAAACTACTCTTCTTGGTAATTTCAGTCTTAACTAGCAAGGGTTAATTAAAGTGAAACTAAATGGACTGCTCTCACTAACCTGCCATACTCTAGCGTTTAATGAAATTTATCAGACCTGCCAGTGGTCAGTTTGTTCATTCCTTATTGGATGCTGTCCTCATTAACACTTCCTGCTGTCGCAGAGATGCTGGCATCCTGGTAAATGACTGAGTAATCATGGTGTTTTCATGTCTTGTTGATTCTTCATGTGACACAAAAAGTGCTAGTAATGGTTAAAGGCAGGCCTTTCACTGAATAAATAGATACTGATCTGCTCTTAGAGGCTGAGATCATTGACTGAAACCTTCTCTTAGATGAAGATTGTGGTCTGCTACTAAAATACTTTACATTGGGACCCTTGAAGAAAGTCTGTACTGCTGAAGGTACACTTCTGAATTTAACCCAAATTCTCTTGTTAGTGTCTAGAGTAAAAAAATCTCTTCAGATCAGCTCTCTCCCAGGCTCAGGCTGTTTGTTTTATAGTTACCAATGTACTTACCATTTTCTAAATACAAAATGGTGACAAGACTGAAGAAATAATTAAGCTAAAATAATAAAACATACTGACAGTGAAACTGAAAAGGTGAAGCAATAATAAAAAAAAGAATGCACAGCAAAATATCTCTGAATTTTCCTGGTGAAACAGAACTTCAAAGTGACCTAGCAGAAAACTGGAAGCCTCAAAGCCAAAGGCTGGAAATTTTCAGCTTTTAAATTATTTAAGAAAATGGAAGATGTACAAGGAGCTACTTTTTACACATAGCTAGGGAGGAAGCTATTGAAGTGTATAATAAATAAGGGCTGTCAAAGAATGACAACAATTATTTATAAAACAAAACTTTAAAGAGTACAGTGAACCTAAGAAAGATCTACCTTGTATGGGGCATTTAGTTTTTAAAAGAAATCAAGGTCTGAATGAAACTTAAGATCTTTATTTAACTGCACTAAGATACAATGCTAGAGAGTATGAGTCTGGAAATGGTCATGATGCATTAATATAGCAATAACCCACGCCTGGGTGTGGGTAATGCTAAATTTACCCACGGTTGGCGTGGTTTGGTCCCGAAGCCCGAGGACCAAACAAAGCCAACCGTGGTAATTTAGCATTACCCACACCCAGAAGTGGTTATTATACTCATGACATTATTTAAGAAAAGAAACTATTACTTTTATTAAATAATGGCATAGTATAATGCCTGTTTACTGCCCTTCCGCAGATGTCTGGCATCCGGCAGTTCTGATGTACTGCGCCTGCGCAGTACATCAGAGCTGTGGGCAAAAGCAATGGAGAAAGCAAGATCTCCGTTGCTTTTTTAGTGTTCGCTATGTTAAATGAGTTTAACATAGCGAGACAGTTTTAAAATAAGGAACGTACATCTCTGTTGCTTATTTTAATAATTTCTCGCTATGTTAAACTCATTTAAGATAGCGAAACTAAAAAGCAACGGAGATCTTGCTTTCTCCGTTGCTTTTTAAACATCTCGCTATGTTAAATGGGTTTAACATGGCGAGACAGCTTTAAAATAAGCAACGGAGATCTCCGTTGCTTATTTTAAAGCTGTCTCACTATGTTAAACCCATTTAACATAGCGAGACAGTGTTTTAAAAGCAGAGTTATACTAATGGAAAAAAGTCCGGGCTACCGGACCTTTTTCCATTAGTATAACTCGATTTACAATGGGCACGCTGGCCAATCAGCGTGCACGTTTTGGGGGGATCATGGTATAATAAGATATATTTTTGTGCCTTACAGAGTGATTGTATGAGGAGCAAGCTATTAATGGAAAAGGATCTAATAATGGAAAAAGTAGCACAAAAATACAGACATAAGGATAAGTTTGCAGGATGGTGAATGACAGCAGAATGTGTGTGTGTATGTGTGTTTGTACTACTGTATTGTAATTTCCTAGTGCATTTCACACGATAGGTAGTTATGCTATGTTTAGTGAGCTTATGTGTTGTTTTTAGTGCATTACTGTTTAATAAGTTTTAATTTTGTAACTTAGTACTCCCATTTATTTTTTTTTATCTCTAAGCTGACCCTGAGCTTTTGAAATTTCAGTAGCACCCAGAAACATCTTGAAATTGGGTGTTAGTGACCAATGATACATCAAATTATTATTATAATCTGATGTTGTAAGCCTTGAAGGTATGTTCCATCATTATTTTTGTTACTACTGTGTTACTTTCTATAAACACTGCACCATTTTAATTGCATTGCCCAGAGCTGTTTTATTAATTTACATCTTTTTGACAGGACTACAGCGAGGAACTATGAGGAAACAGTGAATTTAAATGGACTAAGGGTTGTACTGCCTGGTTGATATACAGAGGTAATACTAAATGTTAGACTGAGAATGGATTGGAACTTTTGAGTCACAAGTAGTTTGCTGATAGTAAATTGAGACTGTAGCAGTTGTCATTATTGTATTATACCTGTGGTGTACTGCATGGCTATGTGGATATCCTGCTATTTGATAGACTGTGGATTACCCTGAATTATTTTAGTATTATTTAAGTTGGTTTTGTATAACATATAACTGAACTGAGTATTGATCTTTAGTAAGATATATCTTGCAGCACTTTTGACTGAAACGGCTACCATTTTGATATATTCAGCTGGTGCTGAGAGTGAACGCTGTTGTGCATTTCTGAGATAGACTCTTGTGGATTTTAGCATGGCTTCGTTCTTTTTAACCTGTTTATAGTTGCATAGTATGGGAATTCATACCTGAATTTTACAGCAGCATAATAGGGAAACTTGTGTACCGGGTACATATATGTGTGTGAGTTTGGGTGAGACCTCCTTGACACTTGTGATTATCTGAGGTTTTGCCAGCTATGCCAGAAGAAGTAGGGAAGTGAATGCATGACATATGCAAGCATAGCTAGCTGGAGTTTTGTAAAAAAATCATATGTCATCTGTATATCAAACTAATTTGTATAGTTGCTTGTGTTGAAAATGTATTTGTAAAGCTGCTTGTTTTAAAAAATGTACCAACAGTGGGTCCTGCTAGACAGAAAAAAGAAATACACCTTTATGTCAGACTGTATTATAACTGTTGAAATTAACATTGTAGCAGATGATACTGGAAGAGAAGAGGTTAAGCTCAGCCCCAGCTAACTTTTAGAAAAATATCCTGAAATTAAATTACTTAATTTATGCCATAAAGATTGTATCTCAGTGCAGCCAGAGACAAATAAATCTGTACTAGGAAGCCTTCTATATTGTCTTTGGCGGTGAACTAATTGCTACTCTGGAAGGGTGGACGTTTGAAATTGTTTTATGACCTCTAGATGCTGCAACAGATCTTTGCAAAGCTCTAGGTGTGTAAGGGAACATGTGTGATAAATCCTGGCAGCTCTAGTAAAGGGGATAGTGTGGGAACCAATATCAAGTGACCAGATGCATGTGGTGCCATGATGTTTTAACACTAGATGAGACAGACGTCTCAGGGAAGTCTGTTTTTGATACCTGACATAGAAGTATCACTTGCCTACTTCATCTTGCCTTGCTTTAGTAAGTAACTAGTGAATAGTAATTCTTTTGATCAGTCAGGAAAATATAATGAGATTAGTTAAATACTGTTTTTCTGTATCTGTGTGAATCTTTTCATCTATGTTATTTTAATATTTCCTTTGAAACTCTGGTGTGTATTGTAAATAGATATTTAGTATTTTTATGTTCTTTTATTATTTATTGTTAAATATATTTAAACTTTCCATAGTGGCTGGTCCTTTACAGAATATTTTAATCTTTGAGAGTACTTATATTTATTTAGTGACATTGCGGCCACTCCTACAAGCTTTACTGCATTGCCCAAACTACCATTTGTATTAGTATTAATTTCACTCAATATAATTGGGTACTGATGTAAGATCCTTGGAGTGTCTGGTGGCAGTAACTAACTTATAGTCTGGACAAAGGGTAGCAGAGTAAATAAATCTGTGCCAGCCTTTCCCAGCTGTGTGTGTGTGTGTGTGTGTGTGTGTGTGTGTGTGTGTGTGTGTGTGTGTGTGTGTAAATCAAATCTCAAGGAGTGTGTCAGCTGCTTTGAGGACACAGAGCACTGGTTTCACAGAGAGAGTGGTGGAGGACTTGGCTTGGACGTGCGGCTGAGGACTCAACTCTACAGCTGTGCCAGTGGGGAGTCTTACTTGGGGCATAGAGGGAGAGGGGAACCCAGCCAGCAGACTGAGTGTGTTCCCTGTGTGCTCTTAAGGGAAATTGTGCTTGATTCAGAGAGCTGCATCTGGAAGTACTGCATGTATCTATTTTTGTTAAAAGTGAACATCCCTCACTGGTGTCAGTGGTGAGGATTCAGGCTCCTTGATTACTGTCCCAGAGAAAAGTATGTCACAACACTTATGTGGCCTGCTAAAACCTTTTTTGTCCTGGAGGCCTTGAGGTGGACCTGGTCCTGGTGCTATAGTAGATACTGTATTTTTTTCTAAGAATAGCTTTAAGATAACTAACTGTTCCTAAGAAGTATGGAGCCCTTTGAATTTCAGGTTTTCATGTTTATAATTTCATTTTACAATCATATGAACTATTTTGGATTGGTAGCCCTCACCCTAACAGTACAGAGTGGGTCCACTTTGGGTGAAATTACGCTGAAATCACTTATGCCTAAAGAAAATGAACCTTGTAGTGATTCTCCTTGATTCTAATAGTCTGAAATTTTCTTAGCATAAATACTTTGTCTTTGGTATTATCCCTTCTTAGATTTGTATATAATGTGTGCATTAAAGAATTTAGTGTTGCAGCCTGTTTCCCACAACTTTAATGTGTATTGAATGTTGAAAATTATTTTGACTTTGCAGTTTTCTTTACTTACAGATTTCTTAATGAAGTCTTTCACAATTTCTAACACTAGTCATTCTCCAGATGGAGTCTATATTGAATCAGCAAATGCTTAAAAAAGTGAATGCTGATTCATCGACCCTATTTGAGCAAATGCTAAAAATCCCGAACACCCGGAACAGAGATTTTTTTCTCAGGGAAAAAAATCGCTGGGCCAGTTTCAGGAGTTTGCCATTTCCTCCACTGTGGTGCGATCTCAGAGTTGGTCTATTTAAGTAGGGAGGTGTGGGAGGCACAGCCCCCCACAAAAATACTGTTTTAAGTTTTTTTTTTTTTTTTTTTTTTTTGTGGAACAGCGATTTTTTTCCCTGCGAAAAAAATCTCTGTTCTGAGCATTCAGGATTTTCAGCATTCGGTGAACTAGGGTCGATCAATCAACGTTCACTTTTTTAAGCATTCACTGACTTAATATAGACCCTCCAGAGGAGATGCAGTTGAGAAATATATTTAGCACTGGTTACATACCACAGTAAAATTTGATTGAGACAGCATTATCTATCTCTCTCAGCCTTCGTATACTATAAATTATCAGTATGCAATAATATTTTAAAGGTTTTTATTCAAAATGTCCTACTTTTAAATATTTTGACATTTATCTATCCCTGGAGGAGTGTTCCCAGCACAAGAATCTGGTAGTCTATTGGCCGTTTTGGGCCAATTTCTAGCTCTTTCAAGTCCCTCTGTATAAAACCCACTTTGGCGCGTTTTTTGCGCTTGTTACTACTCAGCCAAGCTCCTCATGGTCCTGCAGAGTGGTGCTAGCAGCAGAGAGGCTAAAATAGCAACTGCTAACCTGGTAAAAGTGTTTTTTTTCCTGCTACTACCTGGGCGACTGTCCGATCTAGCTAAACTGCAAGTATTTCTGCTTCTTGAACTGTTTTAAACTGTTTAAAGTTGTTTTTGCACCTGCAATTTTAAAGTTTGTCCTGTTTGTTGCATTTACCTGTTGAGGCTACACACTCAAGTGCGCTAGCCTGTGTTACATATTTATTGCATTTTCCTGCTGTTTGTTGCAAAAAAGAAAAAAAAACAAAAAAAATATCATTGTTTCCCGTCTTTCCTGACCTAGAATAGTCCAAATACATGCTTTGCTGTATTCTGGACTTTTGGAAAGTTCCTGTGTTGCCCATTTCCTTTCTTGGATAAAGGGAGGCTTCTTTGTTCACCAGTGGCAGTGGGGAGCTTAGAGCAGCCCATCTATCCCTGGAGAAGTGTTCTCAGCACAAGAATCTGATAGTCTATTGGCTGTTTTGGGCCAATTTCTAGCTCTTTCAAGTCCCCCTGTATAAAACCCACTTTGGCACGTTTTTTGCGCTTGTTACTAATCAGCCAAGCTCCTCGTGGTCCTGCAGAGTGGTACTAGCAGCAGAGAGGCTAAAAGAGTGACTGCTAACCTGATAAAAGTGTTTGTTTCCTGCTACTACCTGGGTGACTGTCCGATCTAGCTAAACTGCAAGTATTTCTGCTTCTTGAACTGTTTTAAACTGTTTAAAGTTGTTTTTGCACCTGCACTTTTAAAGTTTGTCCTGTTTGTTGCATTTACCTGGTGAGGCTACACACTCAAGTGCGCTAGCCTGTGTTACATATTTATTGCATTTTCCTGCTGTTTGTTGCAAAAAAGAAAAAAAACAAAAAAATTATCCTTGTTTCCCATCTTTTCTGAACTAGAGTAGTCCAAATACAGGCTTTGCTGTATTCTGGACTTTTGGAAAGTTCCTGTGTTGCCCATTTCCTTTCTTGGATAAAGGGAGGCTTCTTTGTTCACCAGTGGCAGTGGGGAGCTTAGAGCAGCCTATCTATCCCTGGAGGAGTGTTTCCAGCACAAGAATCTGGTAGTCTATTGGCCATTTTGGGCCAATTTCTAGCTCTTTCAAGTCCCCCTGTATAAAACCCGCTTTGGCGCGGCTTTGTGCGGTTTTGCGCATAGCGCAGCATCGGGCAGCTCTGCTTAATTGGGTTTAAACCATTCTTGGCTCCATAAAGTGTGCTGTTCACTTTTTCCCTTAGAACTGATCTAGTTCTCATAATAAACACCCTATTCCTACTCTAAAGCCTGGCACTTGCTCACTAAAGCAATTATATAAGTCAGCACTAAAAAATTAAAAGCACTACACCCTCACAAACTCCCCTTGAGTACCTTGTTCCCCACTGGCCCTTTTTTTCAATTATAAAGGAATTCCCAATACTATTCTAGCATGTCCAAAGGTCAGTTGTCAATTTCCTCTCCGGTCCAGCTGGTGAATCTGGGAATCTTGAGGCAATGTTACAACTGCCTCATGTACACAGACAACCCTCTCCTCCTCCCAACAAATTCCAACACATGTGAGAGATGCAACCATATAGCCAAACTGGAGGCTAAGCTCTGTCAACTCAGTACTGGTGTAACCAGTCAGGAGGAGAAGGAAACCACACTCACTACAATTCCAGTCTCACATAGACCTACCACGACAGCAAACCAAACACATAAGCACACAAAAACATACTTGGAGGCTCTAAATAAAAATCTGCCTAAGCAGCAGAGACCTCCAAAGCAGACACCCAAGCAACGGCTACCCCAAAACAAAACACGTGCAGCACATAGCTCACAAAGCCAGTGTGCCGAACAGTCACACCCCTTAAGGCTAAACAACACACCTGATACACTTGTAATAGGTGACTCTATCATCAGGCACACTGACGTCCCGCTCACCAGACTGAACAAGGAGAAGGTCACGGTGAGCTGCCTGTCAGGCACTAGGATCCGCCACATAACACAAGCACTCAGGTCACTCCAAGGCAAGTACAAATATGACTCAGTCATTGTCCATGCTGGTGTGAATGGCCTGAGACGTACCTCCCTGGACTACATGAAAAGAGACATAGAGGAGCTCTCTGAGCATGTACCCAGGCCGGTATGACCCTGACCTTGAGTAGCATCTTACCCTCACCAAGAATGATGCCACAATATGAAGACAACATGATCAATTTCAACAATTGGCTTAAGTATTGGTGTCATTCAAAGGGGATCCAATGCCTGTCAGCCTGGGATGACATGCTCGACAAGCCATGATGCTTCTCTAGGGACTGCTTGCACCTGTCACCCCTGGGCTTTCAGATATTGGCAAAGGCTCTTGCCACCCCCATTGTGCCTTTTTTAGGCAAGGCTCAAAAGACAAACCCACCTACACAGGTATCACAAGGGATAAGAAACTAAGAGTAATGCTACTCAATGCCAGAAGTCTAAACCTCAAGATGCACGCACTCAAAACTCTCCTTAGCATGGAGAACATCGATATCTGTGCAGTAACAGAAACCTGGTTCAAGGCTCCCGAGAGTAGCCCAGCACTACCAGGTTATACCTCATACCATGCTTTTCGGCCCCAAAACTTGGACCGAACCATAA
This sequence comes from Protopterus annectens, assembly GCF_019279795.1. Taxonomy (NCBI): domain Eukaryota; kingdom Metazoa; phylum Chordata; order Ceratodontiformes; family Protopteridae; genus Protopterus; species Protopterus annectens. Next base: position 69,720,666 of record NC_056739.1, on the reverse strand, counting down.
AAGGAGGGGGAGTATCAATATTCGTCAAAGATACCCACACCTCCAGGTTGGTGGCACAGCACGAAGCATCAGAGACTATCCATGTGCAACTAACAGAGGGTAAAACTGCCTTCCAGTTTATAGCCTGCTACAGACCACCCTCCCAAACCCAGGAACCCCACTTGGCCTTCCTGAGAACACTGGAAAATATGAAGGTCTCTCCAAACACCATTATATTGGGCGACTTCAACTACCCAAACATAGACTGGGAGCATTACTCTAGCTCCAACACCCTAGCCTAAAGGTTCCTAGAATTTATAAACTCAAATGCTATGGAACAACTTGTTACCACTCCCACAAGAGGGGAAAACATACTGGACCTGATCATCACCAACATGCGGGCTCTATGCTCCAGACCAGAAGTGTATCCCTCACTGGTAAGATCAGACCATAAACTAATCTCACTGGATATTCACATCCTGACCCCAGCCCCTGCCCAGAAAACCACAGTGAAAAACTTCTCTAAAGCAAATTTCACACTCCTCAAAACTGAGGTGGATCCTTCAAAGCCCCCGGGCCTGTGGAAAATATGGCCCAGACCGCAGAATCCTTTATAAACGCATTCTATGAACACCTTCATTAATGCATGGATCATGCAATCCCAAATAAAACCAAGAACCAATCCTCCAAAGGCAGGCGTCCTGTCTGGTGGACCCCAGCCATAAACAAACTATACAATAAAAGGAGGAAGCTACTACATGATAGAGCAAAATCCCAAAAAGGGAAGGCATCTCTGATCAGTATCAGCAAAAACTACGGGCACTCATAAAATCGTCTAAGGCCAGCTTCGAGAGAAAAATTGCACAGGACACTAAGGATAATCACAAGGCTTTCTTTAGTTATGTTAGGAACCTGGGTGGGAATTCCCAGATATGCTCAGAATTAGTCCAAAATGACAAAAAATACACCGACCCCACAGACATTGCCAACATCCTAGCTGACAGGTTCAGCGCAAACTTCTCCCCCTCCTCCCCACCAAAAGGGCAAATATCTATCCCAGCAGAGTGCTGCCCCCCTGACATCTCAGATGCTCAGGTAAGAGCCGCCCTCTCCAAAGCAAAAAACACAGCATCAATGGGACCAGACGGTGTCCCGGGCTGCGTCCTACATGAACTCCAGGAAGAGCTAAATCCAAACATAAAACTACTGTTCAATCTCAGCCTTACTACAGGATATGTACCCAAAGAGTGGCGTACAGCAACAGTCGTCCCTCTCTACAAAGGTGGTGCCTCAACGGATCCTGGAAACTATTGCCCCATAAGCCTGACTAGCTTGGTCTGCAAAGCTATGGAAAGGATCATCATGGTCCTCATAAATAAAGATATTGGGGACCTACAGACACTGGATCCTACCCAGTTCGGCTTTGTTAAGGGCAGATCCTGCCTCTTAAACCTGGTCGATTTCTTTGAAACAGTCACCAAGGCCATTGACGAGGGGAAGGTGGTCCACACAGCCTACCTGGACCTCGCAAAAGCCTTCTATACAATACCCCACTCGGGCATTATAGATAAGCTCACCAGCTTAAATATAAACTCCTATGTCACTAGATGGGTTGCAAACTGGCTCAAGGACAGAACCCACATGGCTAGAATTGCTGGAGCCATGTCAGACTCCAAACCAGTTACAAGTGGCGTCCCACAAGGCTCAGTCCTGGGACCTCTTTTGTTTGGTATATATTTCTCGGAGGTACAGGCCAACACGGAAGGACTGTGGCTGACCAAGTTCGCAGATGACTGCAAAGTGGGCGCCATAATCAACTCTCCAGCTGACACAAGCATCCTCCAAAAGGGCCTCATAGAAACAGACAACTGGTGCCAGAGCCATGGCCTCAAGCTAAACGCCAAAAAGTGTATAATCATCCCCTTTGGCAAAAACAAAGTGCCCACAAATTACCACATAGGTGGTAATCCATTAAGTACAGAAGAAGTAATTAGGGACCTGGGGACCCATGTTGATAGCAATCTCTCATTTGACAACCACATGGCCAAAGTGGTTAGAAAAACATTTTATATAGCCCACCTAATCATGAAGGGATTCACATCTAGATCAGGGGAGGTCATCATGCCTCTTTACTCATCCCTCATCAGGCCCATAATTGAGTACAATGCCCTTTTTGGGATGTACCTTACCAGACACCTGCAGCAACTGGAAAGACCCCAAAAGTACCTCACCAAGAGTATCAAAGGGCTCAAACAGATGCCATATGCTGCCCGGTTAAAGAAACTCCAGCTCTACTCAGTGGCATACCGCCTGCTCAGAGGCGATCTGTGCCTGACGTATAAAGCCATGTCCAACCCGGAATTAATGGACATGCTGCACCTCAGAAAATCCAAATCCCATCGAGCTACGCTCAAGAGACTTGAACCTCAGCACTGAAATAAATAGGACATGCTGGAGGGACAGATTCATAACCCAGAGACTCCCTTCACTCTGGAATAAAATCCCAGTCCAGGTTAGGCAGAGTCCCTCATTGACTCTCTTCAAGAGGAATCTTGATGAGTGGATGGGAGATCGTAGGTTTACCCCGGGTATCACTTCTGTGTCACTGTTAGACAGAGGCACAGTATACTAACCTCGAAAAAGGGCATAGCAAAATTAATTTAAAATGGGTGGCGAAAGCCAAACACACTCTGGCTAGGCTTATAAATGCCCTAGGGCAGATAGCCTAGTATGAACCTATGAACCTATCTTGGCTCTTTCTTAGTACAGCCTTCTTTCAGTCTGTCTATGGGACACTTATTCTGTGGGAGAGATGCTGACCAGATTGGATCACTTTGTAAGAATTTATCATAATGATGTCATTTTCTCCAGATTGTTGTGTTCCCAATTTATGATGTCCAAAGCTCACATATTATTCCTTTTAAGTAGTCTCCTTTCATATTTCTTCATCTGAGAGATGCGCTGGTTGTTGGGCTTAGGCGACAAGTGTAAAACATATACATGTATAGTTTCTTTATGGGATTTCCTCAGCGTGAAGTTGTAAATTATAGGTAGATTATGACTACATTACAATGGTATGATACATTTGTAGTTTTTGTAGCTTTTATACTTTCTCCCCTGCACAAATTAATAGTTGCTGTGGATTAAAACATTGTTTTCTGGTCCTTTTAGATAGTATGTAACTATTAGCTGATTAGTCTTCAAGCCATGATGGTAAAATCTTATGGTTTGTAAGTACATTAATTTTTAAATGTAAAAGTTTGTTTAATGACTTGGTGGTCTCTGCGGGTTGCTATTTTAAGAGATTCATTTGTTATGCATATGTGTATTTAAATGTGTAGAATAATATGTAATGTTCTGTAGTCCTATCTCACCTTCATTCTTACACACGAGTTTGGAGCCGATCCTCTGCTCCGACTCAGCCTTTTTACAAGCTCAAAGTCTTCTTGTTGGCTCGTGGCTAGGTTGGTATCCCATGGTGCACCAGTACAATCCCCAGATCTCGTTTGCCACGTCAACGAGTTTGGATGTGCTTCTTCTTGGCCGTGGCTAAGTCTAACACATTTTGCTAATTTTTTGACTAAAAATTGCTGTTTTTCATATTTAGATAGCTTCTGATAACTGTTGTTAGAGTTCTTTGGTAGTTTCATAGTTTTCAAGTTACAATAGTTCTTTCGTGTTTAGTATTTCTGAGAACAGTTGGCTGTTGGCCTTATCGTTCTCTTTGGTATCCTGTGTGCCAATTCATTTCTTCACTGGGATTGTGTATATATATTTTTTTATACCCCGAGTTTCATATTGTTGATATTACTGTTTATAGGCACCTTTAGTGCGTAGTTTAGACTGTGTGTGCATATTAGATAAGGTTCTCTGTATATTTAGATTAAAAATAAATAGATTAAAATAAATACCTTGCTTGCGGGGCTCCGCTTATTGGTTTTGCAGTTAGAATGGGGTTTTCTTTTCACTTTTGTTCTCTTGTTTTGCATTGCTAGAGATTGTATTTTTTCTCTGGTGTGCGTGTGATTCTTTCCTTTCTAGGTCCGTTTTAGTTAGAGGACCTTGATTTTCTCTATCTTTCTCTACCAGGGCTAGGCCCATTTAAGTTAGAGGACCTAGTCCTCGTGGTTGTGTCTTGTTGTTACTTTAAGGACTAGGCCCGTTTAAGTTAGAGGACCTAGTCCTCCCACTTTCCCTTTCTTCTTTGTGTGTCGTCTGTCTGATGACAATCTTCTGTGAGATTTCTAAGGAGGTTAAAGATCATAAGCCATCTGGCTTTAAAAAGTGTGTCAAATGCTCACAGAAGATGTCCATAACGGATGGCCACAGTAACTGCGTGTACTGTCTTGGAGCCATCCACTTAGAGGAAACATGCCTATTTTGTCACTCATTTAGTGCCAGGGTATTGCAGGAAAGGAAAAATAAACTTATACTAAAAGGTCTCCTTAAGCCCCCATTTGAGGAAGATCTGGCTAGCTCTTCCTCATCTGCTAAGTCTCATGGATCTAAAAAGAAAAAATCTAAATCTTCTAAGAGGCCCTCCCTGGTGCCGGCTGATGCATTGGAGCCCCTCCCAAACATTCCAAATCTGACAAACCTGCTGCCTCATCGGCTCCACTGAGTTCGGAGCCGATCGAGGGTTCTAGTATTACTACTGTTGCTACAGTGTCGGCACCAGGCAGTTCAGAGCCGACCACTGATAGTAGACATTGGAGCTGGTCTACCAATTTTTTACCGGTCTCCCCTACACTTAGGTCACCCATATTACAGAGATCTTGTTCTCCCACACTGTCCTCCAGATCTTCCAGGAGTTTATCAGAAGAAGATGTGGAGAGAGTAGTGCTGAGACTCCTGAAGTCATCTGCCTTACCCAAAATGTTGTTGGCTCCAACCCAGTCAGTTCCGGGGACACTTGAGTCAATTACCCCTTCTGTGATTCCTCCTCCGAGCCATGCTGGTCTTTCGGAGCCAGAGTGTTTGGTACCTCTGGTGGAACCCTACGTTCCAGCTCCCCCTGAGGTTGTTTCGGAGCCGAGCTCCAGTCTGACACACTTGATGCCATCCGTGGTGTGCAGGCCATGGTGTCTAGGAGCTGAAGCTCCTCGGTCGGCCCCGACAGGGACACTTGGAACCAAACCTCTTCAGTTCCGAGCCTGCCTCTCGGCATGTCAGCTAGGGTGAGCTTGGACCCTACATCTATCTCGGAGCCAATTGCTCTGGAACCGATGGCATCCTCGGTCTCCTCAGAGCCGGGGAGGTCTTCAGAGCCAGGGAGGTCAGCATTCGAGATAATGAGGAGTGTGCTGTCCCAATCATCAGCTCCTACCATGGGTACCCATACTCTTAACCCTAGGGTACCTACTTCTGTCTCAGCACCTACTCCCTCTCTGGACAGCAGAGACCCACAGCCTCAGGAGCCATCGGCTGGTGGCTCCCATTCTTCCGAGGCCTCCCCAGAATATCCTTCCGAGGAGCCCCCATGGAAGAGTACATGCAAGAGGAAGCATGTAGACTCCCAGGACTAGTCTCTTATGTCGGACACCAACCTCTTGGAGTCAGAAGGGTCCCACAAGTCATCCTCTGATGATGTCTCCTTTGTAGACATCCAGGAGATCCTTAAGCAGAGGTGCAGCCGACCCACTGTCACCCCTTCTGATGAGTAGTTGGTGTACCTGAAGGCTTTCGGGTCTCAGCTTTCAGCCTCTTGGGTGTCTCCATCTTTCAACGAACTGTTAGAGCTTGTTAGTTGGAAGGTGTGTGATACTCCTGATGCCGTGGAGCCAGTCCCCAGGAGACCAAATAAATTTCTATCAGCTCCCAAGGAGAAGGAATTTTTGTCAGAGGGTGTTCCCGTAGATGCCATTGTGGTGGCAGCGGCCACTAAGAAGAAGCTAGTGGAGACTTCTTCTTCTGTCCATCTGCCGAATAAAGAATCTCGAATGATGGACAGATACGGGAAGCATATCTTTTCATCAGTGGCATTTACTCTTAGATCGCTGAACTACCTTAAACACTTCACGAGGCTTCAGAGAGATCTCCTTAAGGAGTTAGGAGAGACTCCACAAGGTACATCCACTGAGGCAGTCCCTGAGAAGGTGTCTGCCCAGTTGTCCACCTTGAACTCTGTTGTCAACTCTTCCATGAGGCTCATCTCGTATGCAGCCAATGGAGTGAGCAGAGCAGCGGGTTCAGGAATTTCCCTAAGGCATCATTCCTGGATGCGCTTGCATAATTTTGTGGAACCATTCAAGTCTACATTTACCAAAGCCCTCTTCGATGGTTCTTCATTGTTTGGACCCAAGGTAAAGGACACACTCACCCGGTGCGAGCAAGATGGGAAAACACACTCTGCTGTGGGAGTACATTTTACTGTCCCCTCTAGACCATACCCTAAGGGTCAGAGAGGTGGTAAAATTTGGTTCAAGAAGTTCCAGAGGTTTTTCCAGGAGCCACAGGGTGACTCCTCCTTCAGAGGCAGAGGAGGAGGAGGAAATGTTAGACGTCACCCTAGAGGCAGGGGTGGACTGCAAAACCAGGGAGGCCATGATTCATTTCAGGGCCGGTCCTACCAGCGCTGCTGATGTGGAGCCCGACTGTGCTTCTCTGGAGCAGGTCAGGGGTCGCATTTTTTTGTATCTGGAAGCCTAACAAAGTATCACTCAAGACAGATGGGTACAAAGAATTATTACCAGAGGTTATTCCATACCCTTTTCTCTGCCACCTCATGTTCCCAAGAGGATCCCGGATGTGCCACCCAATCACAGGGATCAAGCAACTGTGGAGATCAACAAATTGCTGGCAAAAAGAGTCATCCAAACTGTCCCCGCAGACCAAATAGGATTCAGAACTTACTTCAGATTCTTTTTAGTGCCAAAACATACAGGGGACTGGAGGCCCATCTTGGACCTCAGCAAATTAAACAAATCCGTAAAGAAGGACAAGTTCCAGATGGTGACACTGCAGTCTATTCTCCTGTCACTAGGGAAAGACACTTGGATGTGCTCAATAGACCTCCAAGATGCTTACTACCACATGGGCTGGGAGCCAGTCACTACCAGTTTCGTGCTCTTCCCTTTGGTCTCACCACAGCCCCTAGGGTGTTCACCAAGTGTATGGAAGTAGTGACAGCTCACCTGAGATGTCAAGGATTCCAGGTGTTTCCGTATCTGGATGACTGGCTCCTGACCACCCCCACCAGGCATCTACTTCTTCAGTCCAGGGATGCTACTATTCAACTTTTTTCCCAGTTTTGGATTGCTATCAATTGGGAAATATCTTCCATATTGCCCTCTCAGTTTGTGATTTTGTTAGGTGCAGAAATAGATGCAGTAGCCATGCAGGCTCGTCTTCCAGCAGAAAGAGCACAGAATCTGGTTCTTCAAATTCACCGTCTTCTCCCCCTTCGAAAAGTCAAGGCCAAGACTGTTCTGAAGCTTCTTGGGACCATGGCTTCTATCATACTACTAGTGCCGCTAGCCAGACTACACATGTGGATTCTTCAGTGGCTTCTGTCATCATAGTGGTCCTTCCAACAACTGCCCTTAACTCATCACATTCTGTTAACAGATTCTTGCAAGAAGGACCTCATTTGGTGGATTCAACCTAATCAATTAACCACGGGCACTCCATTTGTCCCTCGCCAACCCGTTGCCACTGTGACCACTGATGCCTCGCAGATAGGGTGGGGGGGGCATTATCTAGGCAGGACTGTCCAAGGCACATGGCAAGATCATGATGTTCACCTGCATATCAATGTTCTAGAGATGAGGACGGTGCTCCTGGTATTGCAAGCACTTCACGACCTTCTTCCTCTTGGGATGATTGCAATACAATCAGACAACATGTCGGTAGTATGGTATATCAACAAACAAAGTGGAACCAGATCATATCCACTCTGTCGGGAGGCCATTCGAGTTTGGAAATGGGAGGATATCTTCCCAGTGCTACCTGGTGGCAACGCATATCCCGGTTCAACCAATATGATAGCCGACAAACTCAGCCGGGCAATTTTGATACCTCATGACTGGTCTCTGAAGCAGGAAATAGCTGAGCAAATTTTCTGCAGATGGAGACAGCCTTGCTGCAATCTCTTTGCCAGCTCAATCAATGCCAAATGCAGCAGCTATTTCTCCCTCATCCCCCCTCTGGGGGAGTCACCAAGAGAAGCACATGTTCACAATTGGTCTCTGGGTCTCCTTTATGCTTTCCCTCCCTTTACTCTCATATCCACAGTGATTCAGAAAACGAAACAGCTGGGAAGCCAACTGATCCTCATTACACCTTACTGGCCTCGACAGGTTTGGTTCCCCTTTCTCAGGCCTCACCTTCTAGACGATCCATGGATTCTGGACCCAGTGCCAGATCTCTTGATGCACATGTCAGGCTCACTTCACCCCACCCTACACACCCTCAATTTGACAGCTTGGCTGCTCCAGTTCCACCCCTAGTCAGGCTTCACGACTTCTCACCCTCCATCACTCATATCCTTACGTCTTCTCATAAACCCTCCACCAGGAAATTATATTCCAGTAAATGGCGAAGGTTCTCTATCTGGGCTGAGGAAAAGAATGTTGACCCTTATATTCTGGTGATTTTGGAATTTTTGACTGAACTTTTCCACCAGGGATCTGCGGCTGCCACAATCAGGGTTCAATTGGCAGCGATCTCTAATTTTCATCTAGGTCTACAAGATTCTAATCTGATGTCACATAGGTTGTGAAAGACTTTCCTTAAATGTGCCACTTTGTTGAAACCCCCCTTTTAGGATCCGTTTGCCTCATGGGACTTGAATTTTGTGCTATCCAAATTAACGTCTCCACCCTTTGAGCCTTCTCATTTGTCGTTTTTGAAATTTCTGTCTTGGAAAACACTGTTTCTGGTGGCAATCACATCTGCTAGACGAGTTGCAGAGTTGCAAGCACTGTCTGTCAAACCCCCTTATCTGATATTTCACAAAGACAGAGTCTCTTTTGATACTAATCCATCCTTTATCCCCAAGGTCTGTTCCCGTAACACTTTGAACCAATCCATAGAACTTCCGGTGTTCTTCCCTAATCATTCCAGCACAGCAGAATACAGGTTTCATCAGTTGGATGTTCATAGACAATTATGTTTTTATTTGCACCGGACTAAGGAATTCAGGAAGTCAGACCAATTACTTATTTCTTCCTCCGACTCCAGATTAGGTCTACCAGTTTCCAAAGTGACCCTCTCAAATTGGATCTCTAGCTGTATAGCTTACATTTACACCTCTGAGGGGAGGACTTCAGCTTTCAAAATTAAGGCTCATTCTACGAGATCTCAGTCTACCTCTGCAGCCTTTCAAGCCAGGGTCCCACTTGACAATATCTGTGTAGCAGCAACTTGGGCTACCCCTCACACATTTATTACTCATTACAAATTGGATTTGACCTCCAGGGGTAGAGCATCATTTGGTTCCACGGTACTCAGGAGTATTTTTCCTTGAGCCACCCAAGAATATGGTGCTAGGGACGCTGTCCCATGTGCAAGAATGAAGGCGAGATAGGACTACAGAACATAAAGAAGTTATGTACTCACCATAACGTTCCATGTTTGTAGTCCATCTTGCCCTACAGTATTACGAACCCACCCTCCTACCCCCTTCCTGGAAGGATCTGGAGACAGAAAAATATTGTTATTATTATTCACTGGAGGCCTTTTATTATTGGGTTCTTTCTGTATGGTTTGTTATTATTTCTCTTAGTTAGCAGCAAACAAGATCTGGGGATTGTACTGGTGCACCATGGGATACCTATCTAGCCACGAGCCAACTAGAAGACTTTGAGCTTGTAATAGGCCGAGTCGGAGACGAAGATTGTCTCCGAACCATATGTAAGAATGAAGGGTGAGATGGACTACAAACATGGAACGTTATGTTGAGTACATAACTTCTTTTTTTGATATCTTGCAGTAAAGTGAGATTATAGTTTTTGTTCATTTGTCTTTATTTCTGACCTTTCCTTTACATTAAATTATATCAGGCATCTACGTCTTTGTTATCGTATGTGAGGACCTATATGTTTCAGTGTTTATGCATGGTGACTATTGTATTAGAGTACGCTCCTCAGTTTTTGAATCATTGTACAAGATACTTCCTGTTCAGGTTTGAGTGTTTTCTTTGTTTATTTTTTTCTTTGATGAATTCTATAAAAAATATTAAAGAACAAAAATTATTTTACAACAGAAAAGAACTGAAGAACATAAATGCCTCCTCTCTCTTTACAGCTATTCTGTTCATAACTTAGATGAAAGTGGGATGGTCCAAACCAAATGGTATCAGTTCCTGAAGACAATGGCCTGGAGAAACTGTCAGATAAGCACCACCTGATGGTGGGTGGTGTTCATATGAATAATAACCCTGCTGTCAAAGAAGCTGCTGAAGATGAGTATAAAAATGTCTTTAAACCTAACCTTTTCATGTCCTGATCACCATCTTTTTGGCCCTCAAAGTTGAACCTTACCTACAGTGGCACAAGGAGCAGTGAACTATGAAAGAGGCCGTACAGAATGGCACAGTTCATTTTGTTCCTTTTCTTTGACTTTCTGACCTCAGACATAGTATTTTGATGCTGTATATATAGTAATATCCATCATATATATCTGTGCAGTCAAGAAAATGAGAGGAATTAATACTAGTGATCACACATTGAGCTGTGGCCACCTATCCATAAGCACAATACAGTGCTGCAAGGCCAAAAGTATGCCCCCTTACACAGACTTTTCTGTAAGAAAATTATTTTAAGTCTCAGTTTTGGGCACTCAGAGGTTCCAGGGTATTCTTGTTTAACCATTATTCCTTCTCAGATGTATATTCTTACTCTTACTGGTAGTAGTTCTTTCTTCACTAACCAAAAACAAAAGGATACGCTGGATCTTCTTTTCTCGACATTCAGAGGACATGCGTGTGAGCTGTGTTTGGTGACAGTGTAGACTCCATGGGTTGAAGCAGTTGTCTTCGGTCTGTTTCCCATTAGCATCCTCCATTCGAAAACTGACCTCAGGGCAGATGCAGAACTCCATTCCAAATGATTTCCCTGAGCTAGTAAGAGATAGTAATAAATAATGTGACATAACATAATTCATTAATAAATTTAAAAAAAAAAAATAACACAGGACAAATGTGAAACACCAAATTGCATGATTTACTGAGCCCTTAAAGGTCAGTGTTTTCATCTGAAATCATGGACTTCTTTAGACTAAAATGGTAAAGGGACCACTAGAACTAGCCACAAAACAGAGTCAAAAGAATATGTTAAAAAGCTCACTGAAATTAAAAATACAAATTACCCAAGAGAACAATCAGTCAACATCCCAGAGATAAGCTGACTAATGAGGGGTAATCCAGGAGAGTAGAGAAACTATCCAGTCCTTAACTAAAGCATTGATTATACTAAATGTAAATGAAGGTCCCTACCTGAATAAGACAAATATGTATGTGTTATGGACAATACTTGCTATATCTAGGAAATGCGTAACCAGAAGGTGGAATTCAAATACACCCCCGACCTTGGAAGAATTCTACACTTTACTGAAGACAACAGCATTGATAGAAATAAAAATCAAAGAACTATGAATCTATCCCAGGCCACTGGTAAATAATGATTGGAAGAAAGTTATATCTTTGTTGGACACTCTGCAATAATCAGTATTGTATCTCTGATAGTTGATCTGTTAATTCTATATTTAATAACATAGAGTGTATATAATTGAAAGTCAGGCTATTGTAAATATTGTATATTGTTGTTTAAAATAACATTTAAAAATATTATGTAAATGTTATTTTAATTGAAAATAAAAAATGTTTTGAGGGAAAAAAAAGAAATTATCCAGTGAGTAAAGATCCAATGGGGTGGCATCAGACACCAGTTATTAACCACAGACTATAGATTTGGTAAAAGATACATCGAAATTATATCACTCGTGAGGGCACCACAGGCAAATGAATTCAGGGGCAGTTGCTCAAACGTTTGTAAAAATGCTTGGGTCCAATACTACCCCAACAGACTAGCTTAATACAGAGAAAAATAAAATAAGAATGCAAATAAAAAGCATTAGAAAGAAGCACAGTGGTGCAAGGAGACAGTGAGACAGTGAATAGAAAGGTACTTAGAAAAAATGTGGTGGAGAGCTACGGCACAAATTATTGCCCCTTGTCTATTTTCCCTTTTTCTGTCTCCTCAGTTTCAAATGCTGATATCTCTGTTTTGTTCTATTTCTCCTATACACTGTTTCCCTTATTATAATCTTTTCATTGATTCTAGACATTGGTTTACAGTATGCCATCTCTCCCCTCTTCCCCCTTTCTGTCCCTCCCTAACCTTTTCTTTTCTTTTCTGAATTCCTAGGTCTGTGTTCACTACCTCCTAGATTCTTTGAACTCTTGTGCCTCATTCTTACCCTTTCTCTTGACCACCTTTATTTTATTTTCCTCTGAGACTGAGAACAAGGCCAGATGTTTTGTTACAGGTGCCATCTTTATTATTTTATTTATTTATTTATTCATTCCTTCATTTATTTATTTGTTTGTCTGTTAATCAGGTAAATAAACTGTTCTCAAAACCTTCTGAACTACAACCCATACCAAAAGGCATATTATTTTATTTTGTTTGTTAATAAACAGAAATGTTATATCATGAATGCATATAAGTACAACATATATATTTTAACACCAGTGCATATATAATATTAAGGTAGTACAGATAGATTGGTTGTTGATTTAATCATATTTCGTTGTCTCAAAGACAGTAACACTTATAGGTATCCATAAAGTGCTCTTTTAACTTCTTTTTGAAGGTCAATAAAATGTATTTTTTTCCTAATATGAGCAACTAAACTTTTCTAGCTAGTAGAACCACATTAGTGAATGACCTTTACCCTAGATTATTTGTGAAAATGGAGTGACAGATTGTTAGAGAGACCTGCTCAATGCAGTTTAATGAGTAGTTAAAGGATGTTACTGACAGTTTTTGTGTAAGTGATTGATAATATTTAAAAGGTAATCATTTGAAAGTAAGTGTGTCTAATAATATAGTGGACCTTGTGGTGATGGGTAGACAGTTTGTCATTGCAGGGTTAAACTTTGGCATAATCTGTCTTGGGAAAGTGAGGTAAAGGGACAGATGTTATTTAGACTTGTGTTGCCAGTACAGTGACACGTGAGTAGCAGAAATTAATATTCAAGTCTTGCAATAAGCAGGTTAATACCTATTGCTTTCCTTTCTTCTGTTGTCATGCGACTTTACAAACCTATAGAAAATCTTGAGTTCTTGTAAAACCTTACCACCTATTGTTTGCATGTGTAATATAAAGGTAAGGCTTGAATCTAAAAATTGTCCTAGATATTTATAGTCAATGGAAACATAGTTAGGATGGGGTGAAGGATCAGCCATCCCAGGTGCAAAGTGTAATGGGGAGTCATCACATGGTAGTGTATTAACTTTTGTACTAGCATGTCTGAATGCCAGTATGGAAATACTGCTTTTGTGGACATGACTGAAGCAAAGCATTTGCTTCAGTACTTTATGTGTTGTCTAACTCAGAGCTTCTTAAACGTTTTCCACTCGCAACCCAATTTTCGCAAGAGTAAATTTTATGTGACACCGGATATATAGGTATATAAAATAAGTATACAAATAATACATTTACTGATAATAAATCAAAAAGAAATTTATTTCAAATCATTTCTTTGGTATTTTACCAGTTATTGCCATTTACATTTACTGATAATAAATCAAAAATAAATTTATTTCAAAACATTCTTTGGTGTAAATATAATATTACCATTTATTACCATTTACATTTGCTAATGATAAATCAAAAATAAATGTATTGCAAACAATTATTTGGTATAGATATAATGTTACCACTTATTACCATTTATTAAAGACAAAAGCACATTTGCATACTAATGAGATGGGTGTGCTTCTTTATTCTTATGTAAAAAATTAAATCTTGGCTGAATATTTGGTAGTGCAGGATGCAGGTCATCTTCAACATTTTTCAGAGTTGATCTGTATTTTGATTTTATAATCATCAGTGCTGAAAACGCCACTTCACATAAATATGTGGTACAAAATGGCAGAAGTATGTTTAGGGCTGTTTTAGAAATTTTTGGGCAATCTGTCCTAATCCCAAGCCAAAATTCATTTAACATTTTTTTGGGAAACTCAAGTTGTAAACCTTTGTCGCTTGATAACTCAGCAAATTCTTCTTGAGCTTTTAATGGCAGATGACTGACATTTTTCATTTCAATGGAGTAGGGTTTCTGAAGCCAAACCTGTTTTTGAGAATTAAAATTTGAAATTTTGTCTCCAGACACAAGTGATCAATTATAACGTTTACAATTAAATCTTTGGGAAGGTTATTTTCAATTATAAAATCTGTAGCTGTAAATATTTCTAAAGAACCATTTTCTACCTTATTCCTCCATGTATTAACTTTTTAATAAAACTTTCAATTTTATCTTTTAACATAAATGTGTTACAGTCTTTTCCTTGAAGTGACAAGTTTAAATCATTCAGTTTTTCAAAAATATCTGACAAATAACAGTTTTAAAAACCATAAGTCATTGCAAAAAAATCAACAAAATTGGATTTATGCTCAGTCAAAAATATAACCACTTCATCTTTCAACTCCAATAATCTGTTTAAACTTTGCCCTCTTGAGAACCTCCTTATCTCTCCTTGTAGTAATAAGCATTTGTAATTGGAGTCCATATCTTTGCAAAGGTTTGAAAACAAACAACTGTTAAGGGCATGGCTTTTAATGAAGTTAATGATTTTGAAATAACCATGAAGCACAACATCTAACTCTGGTGATATATTTTTGACTACAAGTGCCTCCTGATGGATCATGCAGTGAGTAAAAGTGATATGGCTTTTACTTTTTCTACATATCCAACATTCTTACCCATCATTGCTGCAGCACCATCAGTACAGACTCCAGTGCAATTTCTCCATCGTAAACATTTATTTGTGAAAAACTCATCGAAATTAAGATATATGTCTTCCCCTTTTGTGTGCCCTTTGAAAGGGTGACAAAACAATAATTCTTCATATATGCTTCCCTTATAAACATATCTTACATGAACCAACAACTGTGTCTTGTTAGAGATATCAGTTGTTTCATCCAACTGAATTGCAAACTTTGGGCTGTACTTAAGCCTAGTATTAAGCTGCTGGAATTGGTCATTACTAATTTCAGAAATTCTTTTGGAAACAGTTTCATTTGATAAAGGAATTTTATGAATTTCATCTCCATACTTTTTCCCATGAACTATTTCTGACATTTTAATAGCTGCAGGTAATACTAGATCTTCTCCTATTGTGTAGGGCTTTTTAGTTTTTTGCAATTAAATAAGAAACTTCATAAGATGCAAGTAAATACTTTTCTTTCACAGTAACAAATTTCTCAAAACATTTTTTCTTCATTTGTAGACTTTAAAAGTCATTCAAAACATTTACGTGGTGTGTCATTCAAAATATTCCTTTGGTTTATTGCAGTAGGCTCCATTCTTGGTATCAAGATGTCATTTTAGTTTGAATGGTTTCATGCTCTCCGCAGCCAAAACCTCATTACAAATTAAGCAAAGAGGTTGTTGCACACCATCATAAGTATTATAAGTAAATCCATATTGCAATAATGATTCCACATATTTTCTTTTTCTTGTCAAATTAGGTGCCACTTTTTGAGTACTACAACCTGGTAGGGAAGACTCTGCCACATTGTCATCTATATTTTATCACTTCTGTCTAAATTTAGCCACTTATCCATAACAAATGAAACATCTTTTTGTTCTAAAATAAAAATAAATATAAAAGTTTTCAAATAAATACTAGCTTCAGTTTATGAAATTAAATTTGTTTGTTGTGCTTAATTCAAAATTTCAATTGTGGACATGTACATGAAAGCAAAATGCATGTAATTTTGGTACTTCCCCCACCACAGCCATTCCAGTTTCCCATTACTTGGCTATTTCTCCATTTCTCCCCAGTTGCCATAAACAATGTTCAAAACTCTCAGTGTGTACACTGTTTTTTGCTTTACTTCTACAATAATTAAAGATACTTGGATTTAATTTAAAACTTTTACTTCAAATTTTATAGCACAAACGCTGATAGACATTTGCTAAACAAAGCAATACAGTCTCACAATGAAAACAGACTTAGCATTAAAACTTCTCTGCCTTTGAAACTCACATTCACTGAAACAGCATTGAAACCCACGTTCAAAGAAAATGCATCTGGCCAGTGGCATATTACATTTACCTTTGGGCTATTTTCAAATCATAGGCCCCTTGCACACATTTTTAGGACCATGCAGAAGTTCTTTGATTCATCTTCCTGATCATATTAAATTATAATAATTAAATTATATCCCTTGCATAATAATACAGCACCACTTGGTAGACCATGTTTAAATTTATTGTTTTGAACATTTTTCCACTAAGCAATGAAACAAAAGATATGAACCAATAATGACAAAACTGCCCAATTCAGAACATTTCAACCATAAAAGGCTACTCAAACTTCTATCATTACAGCCCACCAATGTCAGTCAATATGCATATCTACAATAGTTAAAATCTGATTATGAACCATTACCTCATACACTAATAAAAGTGTCATTGGCAAAACTATTTCAAACAGCATATTAAAATTTGCTTCAGTGGTCAGATAGCCAAGTACATTAAAACACTCAGCTGACAATTGTTTTATTCGTGTCTGACAACTACAGTAGTTCAGCCAATAACATAAATAAGAATATGTTGGAGGATGTAAGGATAGAAGAACAAAGCTTCAATGCATCTTCCAGTGTGATTTTTACACTGCTCACATTGTGCCATCTCATACTTTGATGTATGAACATTAACCTAAAACCTGGTTCTACCATTAGTTACTATCCTTTTGTTTAAACATTTCACTACAGTTTGTCAGTGCCACTGCACTGAATTTTTAAACAGCAATCCCAACACAGCCACATGTGCAGAAATAGATTTTGAAATCTGAATATATAATCAGAACAATAATGTATACACATCAGAATAAGAAGTGACGTCAAAGATTTTATTCTCCAAGTGCCCCAAATCATACGCAAACACAAAATAAAATTAATGTCTCTGCATATAATAACAGCTAGATCCACTGAAATCCCTTCCTCCATTACATGCACTACCTCTACCTGAACACTTCAAATTGAGGAACAAATGGCAACCTCCTGCCATCCAACTACCTGAAATTCCACTGAGGTATTAATTCAAAGCATTAAAACCAGGCACAGGCAAAATGCAAGTGGATGCCTTACCTAATTATGAGTAACCTACTAATTTGATTTTCCTGTCTCAGTGTCTCTACTGTTATTGCTTTGTCTGTTTCTTTTTATTCCTTCTAATTTCTTGATCTCCCTCTTTGTGCTTAGCTGAAGCAATACAGCCAGTCCTCCAATTAAACCTCTTCTCCCCAAATCTAGCAATCATCATCTTTTTTCAGTATAATCTGCTGTACTTTTTTATCTTCAGTAGGACACAAAATGCATGCAGTTAGTAACAAGAATGATAATATATGTTTTATTTATATTTATTAACCAGATAAGCACTTGTGTCTGCAGACCCTTTTCTGGCACTACTAGGACAATTTAAGAAGACAATATCTTCCTGTGACACAATAGACATCTACTGAAAATGCCATCTTGGTGTACCATAACTATAAGCTGCTGCTGCATAAAAGCCAAACAGTAGCTGAAAAGTGTCTTATAGAAGAAATGATTTTAAAGATAAAAATGTAAACAAGAAGGGGAACATTCTATGAGCTTGCATTTAAAAGTTTAAAAAGAAAAGGAGATAAACCATTGTAGGAAAATACAGTTCCTTTTAAGTGGAAATGTAAGAAGACAGGCTGAAAACCTAATTAAGTACAGAATTAAACTGTTCAAAAAATGAAAGTTAGGCAAAAATACACACACACACACCTACCGATCACTTCCCTGTTGTAGTCTGGAATTCAAAAGCTCATGGAAAATGAAGATGTAAACAATCAGTTGCACAGACGCAACAGGTGTTTCCGACCTGTTTTTGTCTTCTGCATCTGTGCGACTGGACACAAATGGCATTCCTAATGAAAGCCCTTAAAAAAAAAGACAACATATGATTTTATTTTTTTTTTGGACAATATGTTGTTCATCAAAGGCAGTCTCCAAATTTTTCATGACCCCAACTTTCAGTTATGCAACCCCATATGGAGCCATGACCTATAGTTTAAGAAGCCCTGGTCTAACTAATGGCTCCTTTATTTTGCTACTTCTTGATTGGAGGAGCACACAACATCTGACTTTGCACTAGTACCTTGGAGACAGGTCAGAGAACAGACATTTTTTTCTTGGTATTTAACTTAAGAGTTAAGGGGTGCCAGCTTTGGGAATGGCACTGGGTGTTAGAGGAGTAGGTTACGTCTCTGATATCTAGCTACCTAGAAAATTGGCATGTCTCCATACTCTTTAATTAATAAAGAGTTTGCATGTTGGAGCTTCTGACTGGTACCAGACAGCACAGTTGCTGATTTTGAGGAATTCAGAATGAGGTTATTTGTAGTAAATCAGAAGAAGTATTTGGTTAAAGTCCTCTTGCAGTCTTTTAAGAGGAGAACAACATTTTCTGCATAATAGGTTAATTGCAATTCTGGAAAGGAGACCAGTAGGTAACTAATAAATAATGACAAGGGAATAAGACCCAATACCAAGCTGTGAGTCACCTCAGAGTGCAGCTATCTTCATTCAGAGTGGTTGTCACCTATTCTTACACTGAATGCACATTTATAAGGTGGCTGTTTTAGCAAGTGTGTGATACTATGAGATGTTCCAGAAGGAGGCATGCACACCCTAAAGCATCAAAAGAAGAGAACATTCCAACAGGTGCTATTCTGTGAACACCATAAGGGGAAGAAATCTGACCATTTACCCCCACGCAGAAGGCAATAGCTCAGCTGACATATTGAGTACATATCTGTTATTTACGCAGAAGGTTATATGTCAGCTGACTTGGCATGTGCATATCTGTTATTTCCACAGAAGGCTATATGTCAGCTGACAAGGCGAGTACATATCTATTATTTCCGCAGAAAGCTATATGTCAGCTGACATGCTGAGCATATATCTGTCATTTCCACAGAAGACTCTCTCTCTCTGTATATATATATATATATATATATATATATATATATATATATACATATATATATATATATAGCATGAACATATTTGCTATTTCCACAGAAGGTTATATATCAGCTGACAAGGTATGTAGATATCTGTTATTTCCACAGAAAGCTATATATCAGCTGACATGGCATGTACTTATCTGCTATTTCCACAGAAGGTTATGTATCAGCTGACTTGCTGTGTACATATCTGATATTTATGCAGAAGATTATATATCAGCTGACGTGGTGGATACATATCTGTTATTTCCACCACACGAGTAGTAAAGTGGACTTGGTATCATCACCCACTAAAGTCATTACAATCTCAGTAGACTTATCCTTTTGGTGACAATGAGCAAGATGGGAAACAGCAGTTTGTGGTATGTAACAAGACAAAACAACAGCAACAACATTGAATAGAAAGGATGGAGCAAAAATAGAAATAGCATTGCTACTTAAAAATATTAATAACCTCTTTATTTTTCTAGAACTTGGGCAATAACATCTTTACCTATCTATCAGTTAGCCACTAGTGTTCAGACTTGGTACATTTTTTCTGCCCCATGCTTCCTCCTTAGACTGTCAGTGCTACTCTAAAGCGTTATATTTCAGTAACCAAGAACTGTGGCTTTTTGACACCAGTGCTGGCTTGCCTTGCTCCTACTGTAGTTATGTCATAGTAGATCTTGTGTACAGATCTGAATGATACTTTTATTGCATAGACTCAGTTTTATCAGTTTTTGGTTGTGCTATACAACCTTTTCTGTTAAAAAGATAAACCCACTAGGCACACATGGCTATTTTAGGTTTGACTCAGGTACACTATATGGTTAAGTAAGTTGCTCAGTTACACAAAAAGTAGGCAAATGGAGACCAAGGGAATCTAACCTAGGATGACAAAATAAAGCTCATTAGTAGCTCGTAATTTAATCCTCTGCACAAAACCACCAACCCGTCTGTAAGCTCGAGACCACTGTTTCTGTACCGATTTCTGTTAGCACTGACCCTATCAAATGCTTCTTTTAAAATGTGAAAGGCATGAAGTAATTGTTGTACTTGAAGTATGACTTATGTCATTCTCTTGAAATTAAATTTGCACTTCTGTGTCTGATTATACAACTATAATGTTAGGCATCACACACCCAGTTAATTGACTGTGGCTGAATAAATATATTTAAAAACAGTTGCATAGTATTTTCTGTGGAAGAGGCAGAATTTAAGGAAAAAATCAACAAATTTTAGCTCAGCTATGAGGTGCATGTGCAATAAGAAATGTTTTTCTAGTTCCTCAGCTACATAACAAACTTGTGCCTTTGATGGTTTGGACTCAAAGACACTAGAAATGGGTCATAACAGGCATGGTACAGTGCTGTGTGCTTTCTGCTGTTGTGTCAGACAATTGCATGCTGTTTGACATGCTGCCCATATGCAAAGGTGATGGTGGATGGAGGCCTTTGCTGTTGTCAGGTCTAGGCCAGTCCTTTTGTAAATGAGAATCCCACTTACCACGTACCACTCATTATGATCAGGACTTTTCATGCTGTAACATTGTTACAGTTAAAACAGGTACAGCAAGTGTGTTTTCTAAGTGAATTACCTTTTGCTGGGACCCTTGCTTTTGTGCAGAATTGCCCTGCATGCTGAGCTGTGATTCCTGCAATGGATCTTTGTTTGTCTTCGATTCATTTTTAATGTCACCATGGACTCTACTTCAATGCTGTTGTACTTGTCATTCTGGGGAGAAGCCACAAAGGTGAGATGTCCACTACTGTCCTTCTGAACAGACACCATCACAACACCTACAAGAAAAAAATAATTTTATTTTACATAGATAGACAATACTAGTATTTGTTGTATTTTGTGAAATAAAGAAGATATGCATGTATGTAAGATATAGCACTAGTATCTCACAGAAGCAACACAAAACTGCACTGTGCTTCAAAATGATGGATTAATGTAGCATTGGTCCGCATTTTGTCAAATGCCTTTTCTTCGATAAATGCAAGGGGTGTGGATTAATGTCAGTACTACAGATAGCTGAGTGGTAGATATGTCAATGCTGTGTCATGTCAAGACAAGTAAGTGGAGTTGGAAGTATGAGTATGTGAGTTAGGGGTAGGGTCAGGGATGAGTGAAGGATAGGTGTTGTATGTTTGTGCGCAAGTCTGTGCATTTTAGGGTTAGGATCAGGATTAGGTTAGGGGAGAGATATAGTGTTGTTTGTGAATATTTGTGCATCCAAGTGTGTCTTGTGTAGCGGCAGTGTTATGGGATGGTTTTTATGAAGGTAAGGTACAGGGCTAGGGTTAGCACCCATTACTCGAGCCCCCAGTCCTCTTTAGGAATGAGTGCTAACCCTAACTCTAATGCTGCCCCTTTCCTCAAAACTAACCCTACACCTTACATTCCTAAAAACTTTCCCGTAACACTGCCACTATTCAGATGAATTTGAGACTAGTGTTATGGGGGTTTTATGTTAATATCAGGAGAGGGAATTGTTTTCCTTTCTTGATATTATTAAATTCGATATTTTTTGGTTTTGATATTGTGTATGTCCAACCTTTTTGTGTTGGTGTTTTCAATTTGACATTAAAGTAGCTCGAACATACACAACAGAACTCAACCATGCTATACAAGTGAACTTCTCAAGAGCAGCATTAACCCTAGCAAAGGGCACTAGGGGTCCCACTTTCTAAGTCTGTAATACAGTCTTAGAAAGTCTGAGAAAATGTTGCATGCAGACCAGATACGCACTCATTATTTTCTTTCAACAGTACTTAATATAGTGATGTAGAATGCAACTTCAGAACATTAAATAGGCTCATATCTATAAACTACAAATTGGTATGAGACCTTCACGACTGTGGCCAGCAAATATGCCATGTGGCAAAAGTGTTGCTGCCTTCATTTTTTTTTTTTTTATTATCTCCCCTTAATCAGCAGGTTTACCACCTTAGGTCTCCTCTGAAAAGAAGCCATTGGTCTAGTGAGACTAACTTGGACAACAATGTGTAAATAAATAAACAGATTACCTGTCGCTGATATAGTTTGTGGTTTGTGTACTGAACAAGTTGAGTTGGTAAGCTCCTCGACTGTATTTTGCTCTCCCATTAGGGTTGCATGTGTGAGCAGTGTGGTCTGGGAAAGAAAATTCATGATGAAGATGTACACACAACAATGCTAGGGGCTTCTTTGTGTGATGAGCAGATTATGTGGACTGGCTTGTTGTTGGATATGCCTCCTGTTGCACACATCTGTATATGCGATAAGAATACCTTATGTCACTGTTGTACATTCTGTTTATGGTATTGCTGGTCCAGCTGGACCTCACAGTTTGAGCAAAACCCCACTAAACAATTTCTGAATTGTCTTGTAACACCAGTGCTAGTGCAGACACTATGTATGAAAGATGGACTATCATCTTCTTCACTATGCTAGGCAGGTACCTTGGGTTGACTGTTGTGATCGCATGCTTATGCTATGGTCATGAAAGTGTGTGCAGTGAAATTAGTAAGTTCTGCCTTTTCCATCTTTTGAGGGAATAGTTGTGTGTCTCTGTTTAAAGGGGTCTTCTACATGACAGCAAACTGCATCATAAAGGGACTGTGCATATAGAAAGAGTTAATTGTGGGGGCTAGTTATTTTCCATTGGTGCATTATATCCTTGTAGACCTGTGTATATCTAGATTCATACTAATGAGAGGTTCTTGTTTGACTTTACTCTGTCACATGTTGTGCCTATGTGAGCAATTTGATGTTGGTTCAGCAAAGAATGTATCTGCATACCATATATTTAATTTTTTTTTATTTAACATTTGTTAAATAGGAAGGTGTGCTGGTTCTCACAGAACCTTTTCAGCAATGATCACAACTCACAAGGCACAAACCACATCAGTCATAGGGCATAAAGACAAACAACTGTGTTATAAATAATTCTGCTGAAGATGAAGTAATTACATGTAGTTTGCTTCACAGCACCTCTCAGGTAAGTTGCTAATTTTGGTTTACTAGCAACATGTAGAATTAATGTGAAAACTAAACAGTAGAAAGCATATAAAGGAAAATAGAATAAGGCCACCAGTGTGAGCCTACACTGGGTGTCCTTGTTAATGCTCCCAAAGTAAGTCAGTATGTTGGGCCTCTGGCCCACAGCTGTTCATTTGCAAGGGTAGACAGCCTAGGCTCTGTAGCATCGTAGTCTGAGCTGGGATAACAGGAAGTTGTGAAGGGAAGCAAAATCAGGCACAGATCTAACATTTGTGAGAAGGTTCCTTCAAGTGTTGGATATACCTTTCAACTGTCCACATTGTTGCCTCATATTTTACCAGTTCCTCATAAAATTTGTGGTTTTCTGGCAAATCACTGCAGATTGAGGTCAGTGAATAATGAATACATTAGAGTTTCAGACTTCATATCCTTCAGAAAATGCATGCTAACACAAATCCTGTTATTCTAGTAAATTTCTAAGCTTATATGAGCAATATTTAAAATCTGTCTCATTATTTTGGGCCTTTGTCCTGTATTATTTTAGCATTTGTTCATATTTCTTCAGCTGAGGTTGAGAGGTATGGTGTTGGAGCAGATATGGAAATGTTAAGGTATGGACTTAGGGGAAGCTTTATTGAGAGGCTGAGGGGTACAAAGAGAGAGAGATGGTTTGTTGACATGATCATTTTGCTGGCTGGAGGTAAGCAGCATTCAGTTTTGAAAGTCTGTATATAAATTAACAGAGGTTTCCCCTTACTATTCATTGTCTGGATTTGAAGGTAGACAATGTGCTGATTTTTAGGCAGACTTAACCATTTATTTATTTCGAGGTACAAAGAGCACACTTGTGTAATAATGGAGATGTTCATGATCTTTAATGGTAGAACTGGTCTCAGTATTTTTATTGCTAAAAAATGATTTGCCATTGCTTATAGACCTGTTGTAGCTTTGCTCAAGTTTCTGGAAGGGTGGCATTATTTTTATTGAGAGCAATAAAAATATTTTCTAAGTACTGCTAATTATACAGATTTGACAGGTCTTGTTAGAAGAAATGTTTTATAACTGATGGGCAGATACTTTTTAAGTTGTCCACACACAAAATGCGAGATGTGATTATGAAACAAATAGGGAGGAGTATTTAGGAAAATGGAGAAAAAGAGGTAGCTCATGAAGCCAGAGTCCTGGGACTCTTTTGTCTCAGTGTGGGAGAGGTTAGATGCGTGCTGATCAATTTTTACAACCATGAATGTGAAATCCATGAGGTGGAACTGCTGTTAACATGATTTTTTGCCGCTTACCTTGAAGAAGGTTCAGGGATAATGAATTAAAAATCTTTGTAAGACTTATAAAGTAGAGGCTCCAGAGAGATTGCCTATATGTTTCTTTGAGCTGAGTCTGTTAGTCAGCAGAGTTGTTGTGGTCCTATAGCTTACCCTAAAGTCATATTGCTGGGATGTTGGAGGCCATGTTGGCAGAGCTATTCTTTGAACTGTAGAAAGTGAGACTCCAGACATGTAGTTAAAGGATGTATAGGACTGAGACTGGACTAAAGTTATATGGGAGTTTGTTTTGAGGGGAGACACTTTAATTGTCTGCTTCCAAACATTTAGAAAGGAGCAGAAAGAGATGAACGAGTTACCAAGATAGTCCATCAGCATCAATAGAGTGTCTTTTGGGCATCCTTTTGAATAGTGTCTTGGCTGAGTTATGTGAGACTCCTGTGGAAAAGGGGGCAGCCTGAGTTGACTACCAGCATCTATTATAGAACAGAAATAATTGACACTTTGTTAATGGGAGGGGGATAAAAGAGGGGACCATGCACACAGTAGTCATTTGCAGTGAAAAACTTTTTTTTTTTTATTTGAAAGCATCTGAATGTTTGTTTCCCAAGCACTTTAAATTAAAATACAAATAAAAATAACTTGCAGCATGCAGCACAGAGCATAGGTAAGTAAGCTATAATGTGAAATTGTTCGATCTCGCCGTTTGTTCTTACACACGGGTTCGGAGCCGATCCTTGGCTCCGAGTCGGCCACATCACCAGCTTTGCATCTTCGAGAAAGCTCAAGGCACAGTGCTATCCCATGATCCTCCGGTGTCAACCCTCAGATCTAGTTTGCCGCTAGCAACAGATCGCATACTGAGAGGCTCGGGCAAGTATATTTTCATTATATTTCACTTTCTTTTCGAAGTTGTAGTTTAGAATTAGTGCTTAAAGTAGTTTTATAAGTAGTATATAGTAGTGTAGAGAGTGTTAGTTAATAGAGTGTGTTTTTTCTCTTAGATAAAAATAGTTTAAAACAGTTAGTATTTACTTCAGTTAAGGCCTTGGATTTTTCTGTCAGGATTGACAGTAATTTTTATATATTATTGTAGTTTTTTTGCCTTAACTTTTTTCCCATATACTTTTATATTACATAGTTAGATAGTGTTAAACTGTTTGTCTATTATTATTATAGATATATATATATATATATATATATATATATATACATATACTTATATATATAGTGTGTGTTCCTATATATTAGTGTGCTGTGTTTTTTGCTATATATTTTTTCATAACCATAGAGTTAAAATGTCTGAGAAAGCCAAATCAGGCTTCAAGAGGTGTCAGTGTGGACAAGAAATGTCCATAACTGATAATCATTCCTCCTGCGTCTACTGTCTTGGCCCTCTCCACTTGCAGGAAGACTGCTCCATATGTCATTCCTTCAGTGGGAGGGTCATGCTGGAAAGACGCAGGAAGTTGGTTGACAGAGGGTTGCTTAAACCTGAATTTCAAGAGGCCCTGGACAAGACCGAACAAGTGTCCAAGTCTTCGAAGGAGTCGAAGTCTTCAAGAGTGTCAGAGCCTAAGTCCTCGGCTCTGAGCACCTCTTTCCAGATTCAGACGCTGGCTCCAAAGACCTTGGGGTCGGGCGTCGAGTCCTTGTCTCTGATCGAGACTACCATGTTGGAGCCGGTATCGGAGTTACCACCGCCTTCAATCCTTTGCTCGGTGACGGCTTCGGCCCCTTTGACCCGTTCTTCGAGGCTGCTTTCCGATTCCGACATCAACCGAGTGGTACAGAAGCTAATGGAGAACTCAGCTCTGTCCAAACTCATCGAAGTTTCATCCCAGTTGGTATCAAAACTCGAGACCCTTCCCACCCCTTCGACCAATCCTCCTCTCGAGTTGTTGGAGCCAGGAATCAAAGAGCCAATGAGTGTAGAGCCCTCGGTGCTGATGCCTCCAGCTGTGCTATCGACACCTTTAACCTCGACACCCTCGGAGCCAGCCAGGGGGTCTCGGAGCCGACAGTCTTTCCTTGGTTCCGTGGGGGACAGTCGAACCAAACTTTCGGTTCCGACTCTTCCCATCGGAGCCTCGGCTCAGATCAGTTCATTTCCATCCTCAGGGTCGGAGCCCGTGGCTTCAGTTCCGGGGTAGCTATCGGCTTCTTTGAAACCAATGGCGTCCTCGGACCGGGACACCGGTGCCTTCGACATCATGAGGAAGGTCTTGTCTTAACAGACACTTAGTTCATCGACATCTTCTTCTCCTTCCCCAAAGGGTCCGTGTTCTGCTTCTGTACCTTTGGTCCCTGCTAAGCGTCGGGACCCAATGCCTCAGCAAGCCCCAGAGGGCGCCCCTACTTCCTCGGAGGCATCCCCAGAAGCCCCCTCTGAGGATGTACTGAGGAAAAGATTGTGCAAGAGGAGGCACATAGATTCCCCACAGGAATCTCTAACATCGGATACTGATTTGGATGAAGCAGAAGGGTCCCCACGGTCCCCCTCTGAAGATGTCTCTTTTGCTGACATTTTAGAAATCTTGAAACAGAGGGGAGATTGGCAATCCCTTACCCCTTCTGCAGACGAATCGGTACTGCTGAAGGCATTTGGGGCTCAACCTTCTACCTCCTGGGTGACCCCACCGTTTGACGAGCTAATGGATCTCATAGCCCGTAGAGCTTGGGAATCACCTGATACAGTGGAACCGGTCCCCCGTAGACCTAACAAATATATCACAGCCCCTCAAGACAAGAGTTACCTTATTAAAGGAGTTCCCGTGGATACTATGGTGGTGGCGGCAGCCACTAAAAAGGAAATGTCCGAATCATCTTCCTCTGTCCATCCTCCTAATAAGGATTCTAGGACAATGGACAGGTATGGGAAGTGCGTATTTAGTTCTGCAACTTTCTCCATGAGATTGCTCAACTACCTTACGCATTTCACGCGTCTACAGAGAGATCTCCTTAAGGAACTTGGAGATACTCTCCAGGGTAACACAGATGCTGCTGTCTCCGAAAAAGTGACAGCACAGCTTAATACCCTCAACTCCATAGTGAACTTGTCCATGAGGCTTATTTCATATGCAGCCGAAGGATCGAGTAGAGCGGCAGCTTCAGTGATTGCTCTGAGGAGGCAATCCTGGTTGTGCCTATGCTCCTTTGCGGAATCTTTCAAGTCTTCCTTTACAAACGCCCCCTTTGATGGTGCTTCCTTGTTTGGCCCCAAAGTAAAGGAGACCCTCACTAGGTGCGAGCAAGAAGGGAAGACCCTGTCTGCCATAGGGGTCCATTTTTCCGCCCCGTCTAGACCATACCCCAAAGGGAATAGAGGCGGAAAAATGTGGTTCCGAAAGACTCAGGGATCCTTTCAGCCCACTCAGAGTGATGCCCCCTCCAGAGGCAGAGGAGGGACAAGAAATGGAAGACGCCGCCCAGGCGGCAGAGGGGGTCCGCAAAATCAGGGCGACAGAGAGACTTTCTCTGGGAAGCCCTTCCAGCACTCCTGAGTGCAGGCCCGGCTGTCCTACTCTGGAGGCAGTCGGGGGTCGCTTAGCTTTATACCCGGAGGCCTGGCTAAATCTCACATCAGATTCCTGGGTGAAAAGCATAGTTACCAGAAGCTACAATATTCCCTTTATAAAAACCCCACCTGCCCCCAAAAAGCTCCCAGATGTTCCACCCAGTCTGCGAGACCAGGCAGTCGTAGAGATAAAAAGGCTGCTCGAAAACAGAGTCATCCAACCAGTCCCAGCGGACCAAATAGGATTCAGGACTTACTCAAGGTTCTTTTTAGTTCCAAAGAAAACAGGGGACTGGAGACCGATTTTGGATCTCAGCAAACTCAATACCTTCGTGGAGAAGGGAAAGTTCCGGATGGTCACGCTTCAGTCAATACTTCCTTTCCTACAGGAGGGTGACTGGATGTGCTCTATAGATCTCAAGGACGTGTACTACCATATCAAGTTGGCCAGAGTGTCCAGAGATCATCTGCACTTCCGGCTGGGAGCCAGTCACTACCAGTTTCGTGCTCTGCCCTTTGGCTTCACCACAGCCCCCAGGGTGTTCACCAAATGCATGGCAGTAGTAGCGTCTCACTTGAGGCAGAAGGGATTCCGGGTGTTTCCTTACCTAGACGACTGGCTCCTCTCCACCACCACTGAGTATTGCCTTGTGCAAGCCAGGGATTACACCATCAACCTTTGCTCCTCTCTAGGCATAACAATCAATTTTGGAAAGTCTGCACTATCGCCCTCACAGCGTATCTCATTTATAGGGGCAGATTTGGACACTTCCCTGGCTCGAGTCAATTTCCCTCCATTAAGGGTATCAGCCCTCAGAACTCAAATTACTATCCTTCTTCAGAGCAGGAAAGTCCCTGCACGACAAATCTTACGAGTCCTAGGAATGATGGCAGCCACTCTTATTGTAGTCCCCCTAGGCAGAATGCATATGAGGATTCTTCAGTGGATGCTCTTCGCCCAGTGGTCGTACCGACAGCTCCCACTGTCTCACCAGATCCTAATCACAGACTCTTGCAAACGAGACCTCCTTTGGTGGATGCACAGTCAGGCTCTAATAACAGGCCGACCGTTCGTATTACCCAATCCTACAGCGACTATGACCACGGATGCTTCCCTGATAGGGTGGGGGGGGGGCTTTTTCAGGGAAGAACAGTCCAAGGTCAATGGTCCAACTTGGAATACAATCTGCACATCAATGTCCTAGAGCTGAGGGCAGTGTTTCTAGCGTTGCAGCACTTTCACAAGTCCTTGCCTCTGGGAACAGTGACAGTTCAGACAGACAACATGTCAGTAGTCTGGTACATAAACAAACAAGGGGGAACCAGGTCCTATCCATTGTGCAGAGAGGCCCTCAGGATTTGGCAATGGGCTGTGTCCACCAGACACTTTCTGACAGCAATGCACATCCTGGGGACATCCAACGTGATTGCGGACAGGTTGAGCAGAGCCATCCTGTTGCCCCACGAGTGGTCCCTCAAACCTCAAGTAGCGGAAATGATTTTCCGCAGATGGGGCCAGCCTTGCTGCGACCTATTTGCATCCCCATTGAATGCCAAATGCAGAAGCTACTTTGCCCTACTACCCCCTCTGGGGGATGCCCCCAGGGACGCACTGGTACACGATTGGCCCCGGGTCTCCTTTACACTTTTCCTCCTATCCCGTTAATCTCCAAGTTCTTGCAGAAAGCCAAACGTCTGGAAATGACCATAATTCTGATAGCCCCATTCTGGCCTCGACAAATCTGGTTTCCCTTTCTTCAAACTCATCAGGTGGATGAACCATGGATTCTGGACCCAGTGCCAGATCTGTTGACGCACTCGTCGGGAGTTCCCCACACATCTCTCAAGTCCCTCAAACTGACAGCTTGGCTGCTCCACTTCCCGTCTTAGCCAGGTCAAACTTACTGTCCCCTGCAGTTCAGCAGATCATTGTATCTTCCCATAAGCCATCCATGAGGAAGTTATACAATAGCAAATGGAAGCGTTTTGTGTACTGGGCCTCACAACAGGGTATAGATCCATCAGGGGCTCCAGTACACAAGATATTAGAGTTTCTTTCCACACTCTTTCAGGAAGGAGCTTCCACTTCCACGATAAGGGTACAACTGGCAGCTATATCCAATTTTCATGTTGGTCTAGGAGATAATTCTCTCATGTACCACAGACTTTGCAAAGCCTTTATGAAAGGTACCTTTCACCTACGTCCTCCTTTTCGTGATCCAGTCGCCCCGTGTAATCTTAACCTGATGTTATCATGGCTCATGCTGCCCCCATTTGAACCAGCCGCCACAACTCTTCTCAAATTTTTATCATGGAAGACACTCTTTCTGGTTGCTATCACTTCCGCTCGGAGAGTTTCAGAGTTGCAGGCTTTGTCTGTCCGGCCCCCATACATGATTTTTCACCCAGACAGAGTAACATTGCGCACCAATCCATCCTTCCTTCCAAAGATTTGTTCATTTCAAAACATTAATCAATCTATTGAGCTACCCACCTTCTTTAAAAATCACTCTAATAAGCTGGAATACATGCTGCACAAGTTGGATGTCCACAGGCAGCTGAGATTTTACTTAGACAGGACTAAGGAATACAGAAAATCAGACCAATTATTTGTATCTTATGCTGACCAAAAAAAGGGACAAGCGATAGCGAAAGTTACTTTATCCAAATGGCTATTGGATTGTATAAATTTCGTATATGCAGAATCAAAACAACAGCTCCCCTTTAATCCTAGAGCTCATTCTATGAGGGCAGTTGCTACTTCCTTGGCCCATGCCACTCGCTTACCATTAGATATCATTTGTGCGGCGGCAACCTGGGCGAAACCACATACCTTTATTACCCACTACAAATTAGATAAAAACTCCAGAGACAGGACTACGTTTGGTTCCACTGTTCTCAGGAATGTTCTCCCTTGAGCCACCCAGGATAAAGGAGTTAGGGACGCTACCCGTGTGTAAGAACAAATGGTGAGATCGAACAATTTCACATAAAGAAGTTATGTTCTTACCATAACGTTCCATGTGAATTGTTCATCTTGCCTTTGTTCTTACATTCCCCCCCTCCATCCCCCATCCTGTGGTCTAGGAGAACGGGCATGTCTTGAGCTGAGTTTGGTCTTCTCTACATGTGGGTGTTCTTGAGCTTCCTACTGTACTTCAGGTATGGCATCTTTTCTCCTCTACTTTATGATACAGTATTAGACAGTATAGTTGCATTTCTGTGCGCTAGGGCGCAGTAACTAGTAGGGTTCTTTGAGTGTTAGCAAACTAGATCGGAGGGTTGACACCGGAGGATCATGGGATAGCACTGTGCCTCGAGCTTTCTCAAAGATGCAAAGCTGGTGATGTGGCCGACTCAGAGCCGAGGATCGGCTCCGAACCCGTGTGCAAGAACAAAGGTGAGATGAACAATTCACATGGAACGTTATGGTAAGAACATAACTTCTTTTTTAAAACTAAGAATACCTTTGGTGGATTCAATGTCAATGGAGGATAATAAGCAAAATTAGTAAATACATCTTAAGTGACTTTTTAAAGCCACACGGTATAGGGGGATCCCTTAGCCAGGGGAAAGAGTTTCTAGAGGAAGGGGGCCTGACAGGAAAAAGTGTAAACTCCAGATATTTCAAGTTATGCTCTAGGATCCTTGCATGACATCAGAAAGAAGAACACAAGGGCCTAAGCAGACTGTTATGGAACAGAAGCTTCTTTTGGTAGGGCATGAGAGTCCAGACTGTTTTGGTTAAATACACCAACACTAACACATTAATGGCAGTAAGGGACTGAACTGGCAACTATTAGGGACTGTTGAAGACAGAAGTAATGTCCAGGAAGTAGAAGTACCTGTAAATAACTGTAAGTCACTAGGAATTCTGCACTAACTGTAAACATTTATGTTCTGAGCTGGGCATCCCTAGGTGTAGAAAGTTGCAGTTACCAAGCTGGAAGGAAATCAGGCCATGTCCAACCACTGAAACATCCAGCAGGGATAAAGGTGTTTAATTCAGGTTGTGTTCTTTAGATGGAATTTCTGACTTAGGAATTCTTGTTCGTGAATGCAAAATGTCTGTGCCAAAAACACAACTACTTCCTTCAGTCCTTTCTGTCATGTCTTTGATGCAGATATTTTTTTCTCCTTGATCTGTCTTCTAATTCAGTTATTTTTTCTTGGAATTCAAACTGTTTTGCTTTGAATTATGCTTGTTTAATGTTTCTGTTTGCCATTATTTATAAGGACTGAGCAGTTCCAGAACATGTCAGAATAGCATTCTCTATTTTAACCTTCCATTTTAATTTATTAAATTCCTGTCCATTTTACTTTGAGACAAGCATCCAGAAATTTTCAGACTTGCAGTCTTTAAACTTATAGTGGATTGATCCACTCAGATATCAGTAATTGGATGTTTAAAGGGTCTCAGGTTCTGGGGCTAGGGAAAGAGCTGGTAATTTATTCACCACCATAGTAAAAGTCCCAGATCAGTCAGTCTTATCTGTATTTTTGGAAATTATTCTAAAAAAAAAAAAACATTGCCACTTCTCCCACTATTCTTGATCAAGGCACTGGACCCAGTTCAACGTGGCTTTTTATCAGGAAATCCTTTATTAACAACTTAATCCAATTGATAATGTAATAGATGCCCTTGAACTGAGACTACCTGTTGGCATATTTATGAATAAAGATGGTAACAAGATCATCTTACAGCTCCTTTTGCAATTCATAAGGAGTTACATGTATTGGTAGCATATCTAAATAAGACAGTAAATTCTTTTTTTATGAGACTCATTGCTCCTACCACTGTTGAATGGTCTGGGTATCCTTTTAACACATTGCCCTCATTTTTGCCTTTGAATTCTGGTAATTTATAACTTTGTATCTGTCTGTACATTAGACACTGTAATCACTGGTTAGAACAGTTTGAGTGGATAATGCTACTTTTTCTTCTTTTCATGGCCTACTATATCTGGCTTTCTCGCATCTACTTTTTGAAATGTTGGTAATGGGTGATCCCATGTAATATAAACTTTATCATTCTTTATAATGCTTTGTGGCCAATATTTCCAGTGCTTCTCAGCTACTTCAATATTGAGATGTTTACACAATCCCCAATGCAACAGTCTTGCCACATTATTATGCCTTTCAATATATAGGCCCTCTGCCATTAGTGTATCACACCCAGCAACAAGGTGTACATTTGTTTCCAGTTTTGTTTTACAGAACCTGCATTTGTCTGTTTCTCCAACATGTTCAATGGACTTTGTAAACCAATGCGTATGTAGTCCATTTAAACCAATGCGTATGCAGTCCACTACCATGGGCTGCTAATATTAACCTTTCATCTTTTGGTTTAAATTTACCTTTCCTTAACCATTCCTGAGTCGGATCCTGATCAACATGAGGTTGTTCCAAGAGTTTTCTGTACTTGCAAGTATATTTATGCCTTTTCCACATTTCTTGCCTTCTTATTTGATCCATTCTAGCCATTATATGACTATTGCTCTGCACAGTAAGATCTTCTTATGTAGTCATATGAATATATGTGGCTGTAATTAGACCATATCTTTAATACAAGTCTTCATTTTGCATTAGCACAGCCTTGAAGATGAATAAACTGGAAATATTCCAGTAGCGTTTCACATGTAAAATTACTGTTGTGAACAGTAAGAACTATGTTACTCATATGCAGGAAACTGAGTTTATTTTTAGTCAGCTATAGGCTTTAAGAAGGAAACGTTGCAAATGATTTGGAAAGCTTTCAGAGTAATTCTTTTGGTACATTTTGAATTTATCATCCATAAAGCATACCTTTAATACACATAATAAGAACTATCTTTGGCCTATGAATTAAACAACATCTAAACTTGAGTAAAGTTTTCCACATAAATGTTGCAAAGCTGAAGGAATGACTACCTTATGATGTTAGAAGAACTGCCACAGTTTAGGGTTTTAAAGGTAGATTAGACATTTTGGCAATGCTAGGTTTTTGCCACTTGTGGCAGGTTGCAGACTCCTTGATGGCCTTATATAAGGCTATAAATCTGAAATAGCAACTTTGAACTTTGACTACTTCTTTAATAAGTTGTCATTACATCAAAAGTAAAAGTCATTTATATTTTAGCACACAACTATATATATATATATATATATATATATATATATATATATATATATATATATATATATATCTCATGATATCATGTCATGGCTAAAATGCCATGCTGTGAAATAGATAAAGTGGTGAGTTCAAATTCAGCAACTAAGCTGCACTGAAATACCTAGGGATAGAATAGCAAGCTTAGGTGCCATTGTTACAGGCAGAACGTTTTATAATGAAGTGTCAAAAGCAGGACTGAGCTATATCTTTTTACACATAGGTTATAGATGCAGGGGTTCATGTGTCTTCACTGTCATCAAGTAACATTTTGTATTATACTTGGTTTCTATATGAGGAATTATACTTAACTATTCTTCAATATGCATAACATAATTGTATAGTACTTCTTTACTGAGTTGTCATTATATCAGAAAATAAAAATCCTATATATTTCAGCAGTATATATATATATATATATATATATATATATATATATATATATATATATACATTCATTTGTAAGCCATCATTTTTAAGCTTCCATACTTTGAAGCAGGTAAAGTAGTGAGTCAAATTTAACTTTGAGCTGTACTGAAATTCCTAAGGGCAGAACTGTATATGCCATCTGTAAAAGTTAAATTTCCACTATTACTATCTGAAAGATTCATAATGAAATATAAAAGGCAGGATAAGATATGGACTTTTGTAAATAGCTACTGGGTTGAAAATGTAGAATGCAGTGATTAAGAATACTTCTTTACTGACTTGTCATTTCATCAGTAGTAAAGTCTTATATTTCAGCAGAAAAAATACTTTGTCTTCAGTTGCAGCATATATAAAATTGTATGCTTTGCAACACCTAAAGTAGTAGGGTCACATTCAGCACTGAACTGCCTGAAATCTCAATGAGTAGAAAACCAGTCTTGTCTGCATTTTGTTTCTGATCTCCTTGCTGTTATTGTCTGAAAGTTCAGTAATGAAATCTCAAGGGTCTGAGATATGGTCATTTATACATTGGTACTGGATCCTTTATATCCTTCCTAAATAGGAAAGTTTTTGTCACTAGTATTATGACTTCCCTCCAACAATTTAGGCTCACCTGCAGTAAAATACACCACATGAAGTTGGGCATGTTTCTTTATACTTATAATCTCCCGCTATGTAGTTTGGGTTTGAAACATTTTGGTATACAATTTCTTACAGTTATAAAGATCTGAGCCTATATTGCTAGGTACGACTATGGTTTCCCCCTTAAGGGGTCTTAGCATGGACAGCGGTTCTGTGCTGTATGGAGATACATTTTGCATTTTTAGGCTGACAAACACAGCATGTTTCTGAATCATATCATTAGCCTGTTATTATGAACAGCAATACTATTTTCTCATTAAAAAGTCTATTCTATCATTTTATATGCTATACCAAAATATGCATATTTTACTTGTTCTAAAAGACATGCACACATTTAAGATTTTATTGTCTGCATTCCATAAATGCTATTATATTTTGCAACAAGCAATAAACTCTAAATATCAAGGGGTCTTGCCCTAAACATTTGATAAGTATATTTTGTAGTAGTAGAAAGATATTGGCCAGTAGTAATAGATATCCTTGACACCTATGCTAATTTTCCAATGTGGGTTGGTTAACTGGAGTGACTGAGAGAATCTATGATTCAGAGATGTGGTAAACCCATACAGAAAAACACCTCATTAGTGTCTCATTAGTATGACCTTGATTCAACTCTTTGCTATCAGACCTGACTGCTAGTGTACTCACTAGCAGGCCATATACACAAACACATACAAACATATACTCAAGCACCCATGACTGCATTCAGACTACCAGACAGACACAGATGTGTATACACACACAGACAGACACAAACACACATGTATGCACAAACACAAATCCACAGTCAAGCTTCTACACTGACAGAAGCACTCACCCGTGCTCCAACTTACACCACATACAACACGTGTACACACACAGATTTGGCATCCCCAAAATGACACACAGACACACAAATATACATACCCAGCCTCATTTAAGAACTGACAGAGACCTGCACACACACTCACACATTTCCACACACTTACTCGTACTTACATACCCACACTACAATGGTTCCACTCTACTTACTGGTATTGTGAGTACTCTCATAGGACAGAATGTGTGAATGCCACTTTTTCCTCATAGAGTAGATCAAGAGCTGCTAACATTTCTGGAGGAGAACACATCGCTAATTAGCATTACACACTCCCCTAAATTTCTGTTTTAGCATGTAACTTCCCCAGAGTGACCGCTGTCCATGCTAAGACCCCTTAAGGGGGAAACGATAGTGATACATCAGACTCTGAATCAGAAAATCTTACTTTGATGTGGAATCTTCCTAATAAAAATTTTTTTTTTACATTTTTGTAGGGGGGCAAGCCCCCAGCACCCCCTGCTAAATAAATATACCAACTCTGAGATTGCACTATAGTGAGGAAAACAGTAAACATCATGTTCTGCACTGTATGGAGATCTCCATTCAAAAAGTTCAAAGTTTTAGAACTTCAACCATATGGTCTCAGCCTTTTAAAGTTCAAAGTTTTTAAACTTCAAGCTTCTGAAGGGGATCCATATATATATATATATATATATATATATATATATATATATATATATATATATATATATATATATATATATATATATATATATATATATATATATATATATATATATATATATATCTCCGTGCATGGCTAGCCACCCGGTGGTGTAAACCTTAGCTCAAAATGATTGTCACTGTGGAAGTGACACCCAGACCTCATGTGTAAAATGGGAAAAAGCGGTTGAGGATGGATGGATATGTATATCTCAGGGAACCTAGTATAAGCCCTTTTCTTGGACCTCTCAAAAACTTTCAATATGGTATCTCATCATAAGCCACTACAGAAACTAGCCCCTCTACAAATCTCTTCCCCATCAATCACCTGGCTGCAAAACTAACTATTTAATAGACATTAAGTAGTTAAATTGTAAGATTCCATTTCTACTGTTCTTCCCTGTAGCTGTCAGTGTACTGCAAGGATCTATCCTAAGTGCCAGATTCATTAATAACTTCATTAATGACTTCCACCTAGAAAGTAATCATGCCTCTATAGTCCACTACGTTGATGACTCAACTCTTATCTGTTGGGCCACACCCAGCCTCAACTTCAAGAAATTACCAAAGAGTCTTTCACGTCCATAGAAAAATAGCTGCCAAGCTCCCAATTACTTCTAAACTTACCCAAACAAACAAATAAATCCTATTCATGCCTAAACAAATGGCAACACAAAAGATCTTATTCCATATTGCATCATGTAACAATATTCAAGCTGAACTAGTTAGCCTCAACAAGCTATTAGGTGTAACCATAGATGAAAACTTGAAATCTGATTTGCATATAAAACAGGTAATAAAAAACACACCAAACTGAGCTCCCTATATACGATCAACCCATACCTAACAGACAATGCAAAGGCATAATGCCCTAACTTGTCTCCTCCCTACACTACTATATGCTGCTCCCATTTTCACCATCTTACAATCCACCCAGTTAGAACAACTCAAGACTATTATTGAATGATGTATAATTGATAGGTAAAGTTTTTTTATATATAAATGCAACAATTTTATGTGGAAATGTGTCGGAAGAAGTCTTGAAATGAAAACGTGTTGATTCAGTTAAAGTGTTAATATTTTTTGCTCGCCTTTTAACAAATTGCTTATTTTGCACTGGACACACTGCTTCACAAGTGATTTTGTATTTTACTGGTTTCTGTTTTGGAATTGCACTTGTTTCTTGTTTTTGTGTTTTTTACAGCTCAAGCAATGCTATACTAAAGTCACCAGATTCACCATCAACATGCTTAGCAGATTTCCTCCATTGCCTCGCTCTAAAACAACTACAATGGATCAAACTGCCAAACTCTTTGACCTGTTCCTAACTACAACATACTCACTCATTGCCAAACCTGATCATTTCCCATCTGTAATTGTCACTGTCTCTCACCATACCACAAATAGACTACTCTGCTCCATCAATAAACTTCAAACACATGCTAGCAAATCTAACAGTACAGCTGGAGACTCCCTTTGCTCTAACAAGATCACCAAAATGAAATTCCTTACCCATTTGCGTCAGGCAGTGTATCAATATATACTCCTTCAAAACATAGCTAAAGGAATACTTATTGGATTCTTGTCTGTGCTCCTGCACTTCTCCCGGTTAACATCATAACACAGTTTTATTTGTTGTGCACATCTTTCCCACAGCTAACACCTACTATTCCAACTAGTTTACAGACTCTTCAGACTTTATTATAAGATCTCTCTTCTATACAGATGTATTCACCTCTCAGTCTCCTGCATGTTTCTACCTAAATCTACCCCCAGCATACCTATGCTTTAGTATCCTTTACTGTAATACCCTTGTCTACCCAGCTCACTTCCCATTTCACCCTTCTCGCTCTTTATTTTTACATTGACAAAATATTATTCATATATACTCTATCAACTTCAAACTTCACATCAACCATTTAAAGCCATACTTATTACTAAATACACTATTATAGACCAAATGGTCTCTACGTTGTCATCAAATGCACAGTCATCTTTTTCTAATGCTGCTGGACTCCATTATTGTTGTACAAATAATATTGATTGTAATTTTTATGGTTTGTATAAACTATACTAACCGTACTATATAATAGTCTATGTAAATAAGAATACTTGTATATTTTACTTGTTACTGTAGAGGAGCTTTTCTCCCCAGGCCCCCTCTGAAAAGAGTATTGCTGCCCATTTGGGCTATTCTGGTAACTAAATGTGATAAATATATAGAAATAAATCAGTATATAAGTATGTAATACTGTTGTAACTTGCAGGGCAAAAAGAGTATAGATTTCTGTAGAAAAGTGGGTTTTTTTGTATATTGAAGCATGAAAATAATGTAAAACGATTGTTCATTAAATTCAACATGTATGTGCTTCTTTGAATTTTAGGATAGGGTCTTAGTCTAAATATGTTTACTTAATTATACCATTAACATTTTCTGAAAATGTAATGAAAAAATGCTGAATCATTTTTTGAGATGGAGGAATTTATATATAAATAATAAAAATAGCCAAAATGGATGGATGCTTGAGGCAGTCCTTTAGAAAATGGTCATTCGTGAAGGGGTTAACTTGGCATCTTTCAGTATTTTATTTATTTATGTGTTTATTTATTTAGTTATTTAATTACGTTTGTTAACAATGACTATCCGACTAGGAATTCATACTTTCAATATAGTCCTGAAAACATAACTCCAAAATAAACAGCATGCTTAAGTTAGCTAGTGAGATAATAAAGGGGTGTTTATGACAAAAACATAGAGAAGGGAACCATGCAACAACTTTCTAACCAAAGCAGTA
Organism: Protopterus annectens; assembly: GCF_019279795.1. NCBI lineage: Eukaryota > Metazoa > Chordata > Ceratodontiformes > Protopteridae > Protopterus > Protopterus annectens. The sequence goes on along the minus strand of NC_056739.1, from coordinate 69,681,153 downwards.
ACAAAGTCAAAAGTACTAATGCAGAATTTTGAGATAGACATAATACTGAAATCACAGTAATGAAATAGTGCATTCTGATTTACGTACATAAAAAGGAGTTACACAACAAAATGAATCATTTAGATGCTCAGTACTGCTTGAGAATGTATCCTGGCCCAGGAGCGGCCTTAGGTCAACTGGTGCCCTAGGCAAAAGGGCTCCACTGCGCCCCCCACCACACTACCCGTGGCCCTATCCTGGTCTACCTACACCAAATAAATACTGGAAAAGCGCCCCTTCTAGATCGGTGACCTAGGTGGCCACCTAGTTGACCTATGCCTAAAGCCAGCTATGTTCTGGATTCTTCTGAGTTAAAAGTGACAAATTTAACATTACATGGATGATATAATGTTATCAAAGGATGCAGGAGAGCTTAGATAATGCTACAGCTACATATACAGATTTAGCACAGGTGGGTGTCAGGAGGAACTTTAATATATGCTTGTTCTGTGTGTCTTGTATTACCCTTCCAATACTGGAGAACAACATTAAGCTACCATGTTTCTTGATTGCTATTAGGATTTGGACTAGGTGAAGTTCAGATTCTTTAAGGTTCCGAAGAAGGCCTCTACACGTCATTATACCAGCTAGAGATGGGAAGTTAGGTTTGTAAAGTGATATTTGAGCTGGGAATAGTTGCATTGACGTAAGTAAGTGGTGTAATTCTGGCCAGCTACTTTCCTGGTTATGTCCTGAATCAAATAGGGTAATTGCTTTATAAATGTTTTCAAATTTGTTTTGTAAAGGAAAGGTTAGAGTTGTCCAAAGATGGGAAGAGTACATTAGAGATGGGAGGAGATAAGATCCAGATGTGGCAGTTCTTTGACCTTTATTATGTTTTACTATCAGATTTGATGATAGCTTTTTGTATGTGAAAAACTGAGCTTGAGCTAGTTCTCAAGGATTACCGTGAATAATACACTTGTGTCCATGTCCTCAATGAGTAAAGAGTCAATTGCCGTGATATGAAGTGACTTTTTGTTTGTGTTAAAGGTAGAGTCATGGGAGAGCTGACTCAGGGGTGACTTGGGAGAAAAGACCATTGATTTAGTTTTTCAGATATTTAGGAGAAAGCGAGTTGTTTTCAGCCATGTTTTAAGCAAGTAAAATGGTTGTTGTAAGAGGGGGCTGAAAGGGTTTGGAGAAACTTGAGAAAAACTATAGTGGAGTCATCAGCAATTTGTGGTATAGTGAGAGATAATGACAATTAGGGCATTGCAAGGACTGACAGCCATATTTTTCACATATCATATATATGTTAATAAGAGGTGAGCCAAATGCGGATCTCTTCAGGAGTGTGACAATAACTGGATATTGTGTGTTGTATGGCAGTTGCTCTGTTTCACTTTATTGGTTGGAACCTGCTCTATATATATATATATATATATATATATATATATATATATATATATATATATATATATATATATATATTATGTATATATAAAGATTGCCATGCAGCATATTGACTGTAGATATTTATTTTTTTGGATGCATTTCCACATAATCTTCACTAGTTTTCACTGTTCATTAGAAAATGCTAAGAATGGTATTCATTTAATCAAACGTCTGGGAAACTTATTATGGTTTTTAAGCAGGACTGATTTTTCATTGTGTATGTTGGCTGCAGTTACACAGGGTACTGCGGTAGCGTTGTCGCTTCACAGTAAGACGCTGTCCGGTTCGATTCTCAGCTAGAGCGTTTTCTGCGTGGAGACATGTGTGAATGGGCGTACCTTCATTGAAGGTTGTGCATCAGGGCTGGTAACTCGGCACGTAAAAATCAACTACCAATCATTAGCAGACCGGAGTTCCGCTGTGGCAACCCCTAACCGGGAAAAGCCGAAAGACACAAAAAATGTTGGCTGTAGTTAAAATATTGTTCTGTTAATAATTCTGAATATAAAATTTAAATTACTATTTCCTTATGATAATAATCCATACAACATACCAGAATAATTTATCATATATAGAACATACTTTGTTAATATTTTCAGTATTTTAAATTACGTAGTTTATTTATATGCATATTTATGTATACATGTGTACTGAATTAATAATGACTTGAACATATTTACAAGTCAGTGTGCTGGAACACTTGTATGACCTTATGGAATGATTTGCATATCTTCTAAAATGCCTTCATCAGGGGATGCTTGTTACTGAATTTTCACAGATGGTGCTCAGTTTTGCCAAGGTCTTCTGATTAGATCTTCTATCCTTCATCCCACTGCAACACCTTAGTAATGTATGCTATCTCTAATCATAATCCTGCACCTTACCTTAGAAAATCCTTTTCTGTAACACTACCACTATACAGGACAGGCTCAGATATGTGTGCGCACACACACACACACACACACACACACACACACACACACACACACACACACACACACACACACACACACACACACACGCGCGCACACGCGCGCACACACACGCACACGCGCGCACACACTACCACTATTCAAAACAGGCTCAGACACGTGTTCGTGCACACACACACACACACACACACACACACACACACACAGAAAACACTAAGCTATTTCCATACCTTACTTTAAAACCTAACCTACCAACACTTGCAAAAACACACTCCCACCCCTAACACCAACCTACTCAAGTCTTTCACTGATCCTGCAGTTCCCATTGTCAACATAATGGACTGTACCCATATACACACAAACACACATATATCATCATTGGTCCATAACACAAATGTGTAACACACAAATAAGCAAAACAGAAAACATTGACATTTTCTGTCCTACTATTAGTAAATCCCAGCTACAAAACCCATATCAAGCATCATGTGAACAGAGGTACTGTTAGGGAAAGGGTTTTCAGTAATGTAATGTGTAGCGGTAGGGTTAGTGAGATGAGCAGCTAAACAGGTTTGTCAGGAGCAGATAGTCTTTTCCATGCTAATGAAATCAATCAGGTATACTTCATGCCATTCATAATGAGTGTCTGTTCCTGCCTAGTTGTGTCTGCCTTTCAAATGGTCCTGCAGAGTCAGCATGAATTTTTTGCCAGGGTCTTCTAGGCCAGAACAATGGGTGAAGTGAACTAACAGCTGACATTTTCTGAGCTTGTTTGATTTGCAGCCTTTTTCTTTACAGTTCAATCTTTCTGCTATATGCCACTAAACATAAGTGTGAGCCACAGATTTCATCTGCCATGATACCTTATTAATGCAGGCATACTTTTTCAAGGACTTTGGAATGCACTTTTAGAAGAACAGTTACACTCCTGTTCCACAGTAAGCATCCTTCCTGCACTATGAGTTCTGAGCATCTTGAGAAGAGGTTGACTTTTACTTGTTGCTTGATACCTGTGCAGCTGTGTGTCATGATGTCACTAGTTTCAGTACAGCAGACAGAGTGGGTTACAGTAATGTCTGTTAATGTATTTCTATAAAAATGACTTGTAATGTCTCACCATGTTTAATGCAGAAAACACTGTAATGTGATGCCTTCCTCTTTGTACCGGACTCTAAGAGCTAGTTCAGCATTTGCATGAAGAACTACTTGCTTATACTCTGTTGTAAATTGAGGATAGAAACTCACAATGTCCAGCACTGCATTCTATTCACTGCCATAGAAGGAACACTTTTTTGAGGGCTGAAGATGGTTAGAGGGACAGTAATATGTAAGGAGTATGAACTTCAGTCCATAAAGATGAGGAAATATCTAAATTCCAAATATTATCCACAGAACTTCTCGTTCAGTCTAAGTATGGTTTTCTTCTGTCTCACCAAGCATTGTTAAACACACACACACACACACACACACACACACACACACACACACACACACACACTACCTTTACTTGCTGTTATTAAAGTAACATATGTGCATTATTTGTAATTCAATGGGAATCATCATATTATTTCATATTAAATTAATGTCCATAATCTTGTCCAAACCAGAATTATTCTTTATTTCTGTAGTGACATTCCTCTCGCTATGATATCATATTTTTATCCTTTCAGTACATACGTCTTAACTCCTTCCCTCCAATGGAGCTCTGGAAGTTTGCACCATAATTTCCAATGGGTGGAGCCTAAGCTTTTTGATAGAATCAAATTATATCTTCACATTTCAAACAAATGTATGTATCTCTGAAACCATAGGGGTTACTAAAGAAGTGTAAATAGCAAATTCTTCAGCAAAGACTATTTTATACTGGTAGTATTCTTATGTTCTAGGTCTTAAACTGGATTTTATATGTCACAGTAATCACAGTAACAATTAAATTTGTAATACTTTGTAAACAGTTTACAATATCTCAGCAGCCACTCAAGTTACACACATACTGTTGGCAGTATTTTGGACATTCAGCTGAGAGCTTTCATACAAGGCTAAGCAGTTCCATCTGTGCTGCTTGGTTGTCAACATATTTAGACATACATGAAATGTATGACACTATAAATAAATATTATATGAACAACAATTTATATCTTTTGCCTGCACCAAACAGAGATCAGACATCAATACAGTTGCTTTTGCCATTGTCTAAGCTTTAAGATGAAATCTTTCAACACTTTGTATGTAGCATGGTTTTGAAATTATTAATGCAAATATGAACAAGCAATATTTTACCCCTGGAGGTGTCAGTAAGATGTAACTACAGAAATGTTTACCGCTGTCACCCGGCTGTAATGAGTCAATAGTTCTAATTATATATGGAGAGACATCATGTATAACTCATTCTGTTTTAATTTGTAGGTTAGAAGAACAACATTTAGACAAAAAGCTGCTTTTTAAATTCAGTCATTGTATAAGAGAATAAGGCACTTAAAATAAATTAATTTACGTAATAATTTTGGATGTTTGCCTTGTATGAAGTTAGAAATGGCAAGATGTACAAAAAAATCCAAGGCATTTAGACAGGACATGTATATCAAAAGTGAAGTTCTAGAACAAATTCAACCAGAAATGTCACAATCACTCCTGGTAAAAATAAATGTAGTCTGTGAAAGCTGTCATGGTCAGGAGCTGCAGAGAGACTGCTGAAAGATGTCCAGGTGAACATAGGTGTGTGTACTAGGCTAATGGCCCTGGAGCCTTTACAAGCCTAGCCCTTAGGATTACCCTGGTATTGTGCCACCCGACTTTAGTTTCCAGTGCCTCTGTCGAGTAAAGTCACTGGAGTGATCCTCGGGGTGAATTTTATAATAAGGCCTGCTACGCCTTGAACCCAGGGCCCTGTAAACTATAATCAAAGCAATGTACCATTACACCATCTGAGCCCTGACATAACATGCTGAACTGTCCCAAAAGGTATGACCAAATATTCAGTGTAAGTAGTTCTGTTAAGCTCTCCTTATTATGAAAGGCCATTCAAGAAGCCATAGAGAAACATGGATTATTCCACCTTGTTCCATCATTAAAAGGATTCTAAAGGTTGTAAAGCTGTACTATTAAAAAGTTATTTTTCAGTGTTTGCTATATTTACATTTTATTGTAAGTATTGCAGGACATCATAGTATATAATGTTAAGATTAATGTTGAAATGATCAGTGTACCTTAATGCAAGTTGCTAGATGTTTATGTACATAAGTAAATATGTATTACTGTAGATATGTGTGTGTGCATATGTATGTGTATACAAAATATTTAAATTCAGATACACTAGAATGTAGATTTAAGGCTAATGAGGTACATGCCGTGATTTGAATGTTGTGTGTTACACAGATGCTGTAGAGAAATCAGTTGTATTGTGTACCTCCGGATGGAGATCACCCCACATTTCATGTCTCTGACATGGCAGTGGTTGCGTTATAGTAACTGCAGCTGACAAGATGTAAAAATAATCTCCCATCAGCAATATTTCATTTTATATAATTTTGCCAGTAGCCTTAGCAGCATGCTGTTTTGTACACCTTTTTTTATACAATTTCTGAAGATGATTTGAGTGCTGCTAATTCCCACTCAGTGGCTTGGCATTTATTTCAATTCCCAAGCAATCATATGTTTAACAGTAGATGCGGCAGTGCTATAATGAAGTACACATGTCTGTATGTATTTCTGTATGCATGTATATCTGTCTGTCTGTATGTTTGCATGTATGTGACATCAAGAGAGTAGTATAGTTCAGGAATCATCTGTTTATGTTTTACATCACTAATAATAAAAATGCACACCTGCACAAAAGGTTTGTGATGCTTCACCCACTTTGATGTTCTCGTCCTAAGTTACTTGTTTGCATGTTTACTGTTCTGAACACTACGTCCCCGTCTGTTCTGTCTTAGTTCTCCCATACCCTTTGTGCAAGCAAAAGTTCCTTCATAAATACTGTTCAAAAGTCAAGTAACCAGTCTCTGGCTGTCTCACAAGAGCTTCTGAGGTCAGTACAGAGGAATGCATGACACATGATATATCACTTCTGACGACCTGTACTTGCCAGCTTCCTCATGGTAATGAGCCAGAATGGTGGCTCCACAGTAACAGACTGCATGGATGATATAAATACTGAGGGCATTGCACGCTATCCTGTTATGGATACCGGGGAAAAGCCGCCAGTACATGAGCAGAAAAGATTAGTGTTTATCCCAGTCATCTACATCTATATATAATATTTGTTTTATGAGTGCGGCAGGTGGTGCCTGTGTATGATGTGAACAACACTTCAATAAAATAAAAGTGATCCTGCATCTTAGAATAACGTTTATCCTATGCTCCCACCATGTAAAACCTAGGTATTTACTAGGTCAGCACAGCTGGATTGTAGCCAGAACAGTTATGTTCCATTGGCATGGCAGTCAGTTGGTGCCATTAAGTGAAAGACAAATTTCAGGTAAGCACAGACTGCCGCCCAGCATCACTTTCTATTTCCAGATGGAGACACAATGTTTGTCACAGGACTTAATTACTGGTGACTCAGCTTTGTTTTATGTAATACATATGTATAAGGGCTTTCCCAGTGACTAAGACACCTTGAAGGTGACGTTTGGTTTATTTGATGTTTAGGGAGCATGATGCTGCTACTGATGATGATGATGATGATGCTTATGACAGTGATTGTGCCATGAGACAGCTACAGAGGGTGGGTTCTGCGTGTGGATAGTGTGATGCTCTGTAGCACTTAGGTTTACCCCTAAATACATTTTCAATGATAGGGAGCAAATTTAAGAGCTTGTAATGCTAAAAATAGCTTTAAGAAACCTGTGGATGCTTTGCTATTGCTCTGTATATATTCTATAATGAAGAAGTCAAAGACAGTAGCACCACAGCTTGCAGACAGGAGATAAAAGTGTGCAACTCAAAGGGAAAGTGAGGGATTACTTCTTAGCAGAGGGGTTGTTGACACAAAGAGCAATCTTTCTGAAGAAGTAATGAAATCAGAAACCAAACACTATTCAAAAATATATGGAACAGGCATAGATCAGAATAAGATGAGTAGATATTAATCAACTAAGCTCTGCAGTGTATCTGTCATGTTGGAATATGAGCAGACTGTGTGAGATGTGTAGTCCTTTTCTTTATTTAAATCTTCCATTTATCAGGTTGATGGAAAAAGACTGTATTTCATCTGCTACCACCACAGTATACATTAAAAGTATAGCAAATTGAAAAAAAAAATCAATAAAAATGTATAGTAAAGGCAATTTTAAGAACCAAGAACCAAATAAGATCCCAAACTCAAGATTTTCATCTGCGTATGTGACTTTTTTGATGCAAGAAACCTACTGCAAACTGAAGTCTATCTGGAAGTGCCATGGATTTGTAAGCAACTGTCCTGTCTCTGCCCACCAGTTCCCTCGCCTTCTGACTCTACTAGTATTTGTAAGTAGTCTGCCCAGAAGTACATTTCCTAACCTCCATGTGGGTAGGGAGCTGTGTGAATCTGTTTCTGTAACAATTTTTACAGACTAAAAACAACATAATCCCACACTGAGCTTGTTTTACATCTCCTGCTCTCTTTCTGTCTTACATCTTCAGGCATATTTCCTGCAGCCATACTTTTCAGGCTTCTATGAGCTTTTGTTACAAATTAAAGTTTTGGCATTACCACCTGCTTCCACTTACCCAACATTTGACATGGCACAGTATAACTACTGCATTTGACAATGCATGCATTCATCTAATTCAGACACCAGAAAATCTTTCAACCAACATAAAGTTTGACCAAATGTATGCAAACCCTCTTTGGACATACTGCATTCTACATGCAGACGTAAGTTAATTTATGTCACTTCATTTTTTATTCTACATGACAAAATGATGCAGCAGCACAGAACCTTCCTCATAGCTCCAGTGTATGGGTTCAAGAACAGCATGGTAATTTAGGGGTAACATCTCTACCCCACACCTTCAGGGACCAGGTTTCATTGATGATCTTGGATCACTAGCTGTGTGGAATGTTGCATGGTCCTTTTGTGAGTGCACGATTTTCTATGATTACTGAGAGGAGTTTTGAATATTCTCCCTGTGACTGCGTGAGTTTCTTCCCACCTCCCAAAACATTTTAGTTGATTGTGTACAATGAATTATCCACACACTGTAATTATCCTTGCCTGTTGAGCTTGGATAATGGCTAAAAAGTGTCCAAGAAGGACTTCACTTACCCGGTAAACAAACAGGTAAAACATGAAATGGCACTAATAATATTGATAACCTCTTTTTTCCAGGTACCACTGTAAAGCCCTACTTTGTACATATGTCACATATTGCCATGTTTACTATATACGCTGTGTAATTTCTTCTCATTACTGTGTTTGATTACTGTATGTGTACCTTTGTGTGTCGTTGGTCTGGGGTGTAAATGAAAATGGTCTTTTCTGGATCAGTCCACTTACCTAGTTAACAAACAAGCAAAGTAATTAAAATTGAATATGTGTAATTCCTGAACAATGAAATCCATATACTGTGTGTAAGAACTTCCTGTGTATAACTTCTGAATGAGGAAAACCCAGGTGCTGTCAATATGCAAGGCACATGGTACCTGTGTGTAACTACTGAACAAAGAAAACACACACTATCTGTGTAGAAATCCCATGTGCTTTCTATATGGAAAGACGGAGCAAGGAAAACCCAGGTAGTGTTTGTATATAAGGAACATTCATGTGTTATCCATATGTAAACAATGAGCAAGAAAATTCAGGTACAGTCAGTATGTAAAGAATATTCCACAAGCCACTGTTGTAACTGTTGAACTAAGAACCATACTACCTATATATAACTGTGTGAAATAACTAAGCAGAGACACTTAACTGCTTAACAAGGAAGACCTATGTACTTTCGTTTTGTTGCCACTGTGTGAATAATAAACAAGGAAGTCTTTGTGTTCTTCCTGAAGTCTAGGATGAAGGCTATTTTTTTGTAAAATAATTTTTATTAGTTTTACAAACTTGAAGGATTACAATTCAAATACAAACAAATGAATTATAAAAGGAAAAAGGGACCATTTTATCAGTAAGTGCTCCCACAGTCAGGTATGAAGAGGACTCACTTCTTAGCTTATTGTTTCAGTATATGCTCCAAATGGAAAAGAGTGACTTCCATATCATTGTGATGAGAGTACAGGGAGCAAATGGTCAAAATGCTTTTTTTAGACAAATTATCACATATGACATAGGCAATCTTACATTTATACAAATGAAAATAAACCATACCAAGACAATGTCAATCAACATTATACAGTACAAACCATACTAACAGAACTGTAGCTGCACATAATGTTAAGTTGTCAATCTCGCCTTCATTCTTGCTGGATGGGTTCGGAGCCGATCCTCGGCTCTGACTCGGCACTTGCTTAGCTTGAGAACTCATTTTACCAGCTCGAGGCAACCCTATATCCCATGATGCAAGGCGGGACTACCTCAGATCTCGTTTGCCGCTTTGCGAAGAGGTCTCTTTTTTGCCAGCTCAGGTAAGTTTGAATTTTCAAACAGTTTAGTCAGGGTTTTGTCTCTCCCTTGTTCTATATCATAGTGTGTAGTGTTTCTACAGCCCACCCTATTTCTCCATATATTTAAAAACTTTCTAGTTATAGTAAAGTTTAATTTTTTCAGTTAGGCCTAGGCCTCTTTCTTAATCCCTATCTGTGTGTGTGTTTTTGTTGGGATTAATAGTGTGACTGTTTGGGGTGTGTGAGTGTTGCTTTTTACTTGGACTATGTCTAAGGAAGGAAAGGTCTCAGGCTTCAAGAAGTGTGACTCGTGCTGTCAGAAAATGTCTCTGACAGACGGTCACACTTCTTGTGTTTACTGCCTGGGGCCTTTACACCTGCAGGACTCCTGTGCCATATGTCATTCTTTTAGCCAGAGAGTCCTGCAGGAGAGGAGGAACAAATTGATCCTCCATGGCTTACTAAAGCCAGAAGGTTCACCCACTAAAACTGGGTCGAGTAAACCTTCAAAGCCACCTAAGGTTCAGGCTACAGTTGTTAAGCCTTCCCCGGTGGCTCCGACTCCTTCGGAGTCAAGATCGGCTTCGGCCGGAGCCGATCTTTCTTCTTCTGATGTGGTAGTGTCGGTTCCTACCGGCTCCGACACTCAATCTACTGTAGACTTGTCGGCTCCGGCTGGAGCCGACATTTTATCCAGTATCGGAGCCGAGAAGCCTTTGGCTCCATCTGGAACCCAGAGGACGTCGGCTCCGATGGCTTCGTCCAAGAAGAGATCTCGGTCCCCTTCTTTGGAATCTATCCACTCGGCTCCGGGGTCTCCTCTTTTGTCAGAACGGAGTCATCGGAGCCGATCTTCGAGATCTTCCAGGCTGTCTGACCATGATTTAGAGAGGGTGGTAAGCAGGCTGTTGAAGTCACAGGCACTAGCCCAAATGCTCCATAGCCCATCTCAGCAGACTTCGGCTATTGCTCTCCCCCTTGAACTTCCTCCTCCGACTCCCCTCCAGAGTTCGGAGCCGGAGCTTCTCGGGACAGCGACCATGTCGGCGCCGGAACCGATACATCCCCTTTCGGCTCCGTCGTCTTCGGCTCCGATCTCCTCCATGAGACCTTCCTTGGAGGGATCCGGTCATCGGGTTTCCCTTGTCGGCTCCGAGGGGGCTAGTGGCATCGGACCCTTGTCCGACCCCGCTCTCCCTCTCGGGGCTTCGGCTTTGGTAAGCTTGGCACCGACATCGGCCTCGGAGCCTTCTCTCTCAGTGGAGCCGGGAATTCCTATTTCTTCAGAACGGGAATATTCCGGCCTCCCGGGGAGAGGAGCCTTTGAGGTGATGAGGAGTGTCCTGGCACCTGAGCCAGGTCAACGGTCCATCCCTTTAGCTCCTCCCTCTTCGGTGCCTGTGGATGTCTCTTGTCAGCCTCTTGCTCTCAGGCCCAGGGATCCATCGCCCCAGGTTTCCCCATTAGGAATAACTTCCTCTTCCGAGGTTTCTCCTGATCCTGCAGGGGAACCCCCTCGGAAGAGGATGTGTAAGAGGAAACACACAGACTCCCCTGAGTCTGCAACATCTGATACCGACTTAGATGAGTTGGAGGGTTCCCCATGGTCCCCCTCTGAGGATGTCTCCTTTTCAGACATCCTTGAGCTCCTCAAACAGAGGGGGAATTGGCCCTCTATTGACCCCTCCGAGGATGAGTCGGTATACCTGGAGGCTTTTGGATCCCGACCCTCCACCTCCTGGGTGTCTCCGCCTTTCGATCCACTTATGCAGGTAGTGGCTCGGAAGGCGTGGGCAGCTCCAGATTCTGTGGAACCGGTCCCCAGGAGACCATCCAAATTTATTACGGCTCCTTCAGACAAGCAGTTTCTTTCTAAGGGCGTCTCTGTGGATGCTATGGTGGTGGCGGCCACCAAGAAGGAACTTGCGGATCCTTCAGTGCCTGTCCATCCTCCTAACAAAGATTCTAGGACCATGGACAGGTATGGCAAGCGGATGTTTTCTTCAGTGACCTTTGCTATGCGTTCGCTGAACTACCTTTGTCATTTCACCAGACTTCAAAGAGATATTCTCAAGGAACTAGGTGAAGTGGTTCAGGATCCTTCAGCTGCTGGGGCTCAAGACAAGATTGCCTCACAGCTAGCAATCCTAAATTCTTTAACCAACTCCTCCATGCGGCTCATATCCTATGCAGCCGATGGAGCGAGCAGAGCCGCAGGCACAGGAGTGGCTCTTAGACGTCAAGCCTGGATGCGGCTTTGTAATTTTGCGGACCCCTTTAAGGCGTCCTTCATTAATACCCCCTTTGACGGTTCGGCTTTGTTCGGACCTCAGGTGAAGGAAACCTTGACCAGGTGTGAGCAAGACGGCAAAACTCTTTCTGCCGTTGGAGTCCATTTTTCCACCCCTTCTAGACCCTATCCCAAGGGTCAGAAAGGAGGAAAGATGTGGTTCCGTAAAGCCCAAGGAGCAGCACCGGACACGCGTGGTCAATTTACCCCCAGAGGCAGAGGGGGTAACAATAATAGACGCCGCCCTAGAGGCAGAGGGGGTCCTCAGAACCAGGGCAACAGGGAGTCTCTTCCTGAGAAGCCCTTTCAACATCCCTGAGGTGTTGCCCGACTGTCCACCCTTGGAGGCAGTTGGGGGAAGGATTTCGCTGTACCCAGTAGCCTGGCGTTCCCTTTCACAAGATATGTGGGTACAGTCGATCATATCCGAGGGTTACAAAATCCCCTTCGAAAGGTATCCCGTACCTCACCAATCCCTTCCAGACATCTCACCCGGTCAAAGGGATTTGGCAGAACAGGAGGTTTCAAAGCTCCTAGAAAAAAGAGCCGTCCAGACTGTTCCAGCAGACCAAGTAGGATCCGGCATCTACTCGAGATTCTTTTTGGTCCCCAAAAGGACGGGAGATTGGAGACCAATTTTAGACCTGAGCAATCTAAACAGATTTGTCAAGAAGGCAAGATTCTAGATGGTCACGCTTCAGTCCATTCTGCCCTTTCTGGGCAAGGACAACTGGATGTGCTCGATAGACCTTCAGGACGCGTACTATCACATAAAGATACACAGGCGCTCCAGGAGGTTTCTCCGCTTTCGGCTAGGGACCAGTCATTATCAATTCAGAGCCCTGCCCTTTGGTCTCACTTCAGCCCCCAGAGTGTTTACCAAATGCATGGCAGTGGTCACAGCTCATCTGAGACGTCAAGGATTCCAGGTGTTTCCTTATTTAGATGACTGGCTCCTCTCCGCCACCACCAAGCATCAGCTTCTTCAGAGCAGAGACTACACTCTGCAGCTTTGCAAAAGGTTGGGAATATCAGTGAATTTTGAAAAATCTTCTCTGCTGCCTTGCCAATCTATCACCTTTATAGGCGCAGAATTAAACACCGTCAGTTTGTTAGCCAGACTAACAGATCAGAGAATTCTGGACATCCAAAAATACGTTCGGATTTTATTGCAGAGCAGCAAAGTCAAAGCCAGATTGATTCTGAAAGTTCTAGGTCTTATGGCTGCGGCCATTGTTCTTCTACCATTGGCTCGCTTCCACATGCGTCTTCTGCAGTGGATGTTATTCACTCAGTGGTCGTTCCAGAGCCTTCCTATGAGACACGAAATCTTAGTTACACAATCGTGCAGGACTCATCTAACCTGGTGGATATCTTCCACTCTTCTTCATCAGGGCCGACCATTTGTTCCCCCTCCTCCGGTTGCCACAGTCACTATGGATGCCTCTCTGATCGGGTGGGGGGGGCATTATCAGGGCAGGATGGTCCATGGGACGTGGCAACCCATAGAATACCATCTGCACATAAATGTCCTGGAGATGAGAGCGGTGCTTTTAACGTTGCAAGCCCTCAACGACTTTCTTCCCGCGGGGACTATTGCAGTTCAAACGGACAACATGTCTGTGGTCTGGTACATCAACAAGCAGGGCGGGACCAGGTCCTATCCTTTGTGTCGAGAAGCTCTCAGACTTTGGCAATGGGCAATCTCCTCTCATCGGTTTCTGATAGCAACGCACATCCCCGGCAGGTCCAACCTCTTAGCGGACAGGCTGAGCAGAGCCATTCTCATGCCTCACGAGTGGTCTCTCAATCAATCAATAGTGGACCAGATATTTCTGAAGTGGGGCACCCCTTGTTGCGATCTTTTTGCTACTCCCCAAAACAACAAATGCCCCGACTTCTTCACCCTCTTTCCCCTACCAGGCCAACCCCTGAGAGACTCTCTAACCCAGGATTGGCCCCGGGGACTTGTACGCCTTTCCTCCTTTCCCCTTAATTCCACAAGTCATTCAGAAAGCTACCGTTTTGGGGGCCAAGTTGATTCTCATTGCCCCTTACTGGCCTCGACAAATTTGGTTTCCGACTCTGCATCGTCATCTCCTGGTGCAGCCTTGGCATCTGGACCCAGTTCCGGATCTTTTGATCCACCAATTGGGTCAACAGCACCGGGCCATTCGTTCTCTCAACCTCACTGCTTGGTTGCTCCACTTCCTTCCCTAGCCAGGCTTCCTATGATCTCTGATCCTGTCAGAGATATCTTGATAGCTTCTTTGGAGTCGTCCACCAGAACGGTTTATGCTAGCAAGTGGCGACGTTTTTCCCTTTGGGCAAACTCCAGGCACATTGATCCCTTTACTGCACCTGTGCATTCTGTTTTAGATTTTCTGGCTGAAGTTTTTCAGTCAGGATCTTCTTCATCAACAGTCAAAGTTCAATTGGCGGCTATTTCCAAATATCATGTTGGCTTGCAAGATCGTAACATTATGTCACATAGACTATGCAAAGCCTTTCTGAGAGGAGTCTTTCTCCTTAAGCCTCCAATAAAACATCCTCCTCCACAATGGGATCTGAATGTATTGTTAGCATCCTTGATTTTACCACCCTTCGAACCATCTGATTCATGCTCCTTGAAGTTATTGACCTGGAAAACTATATTCTTACTGGCTGTCACTTCAGCAGGAAGGGTATCCGAGATTCAAGCTCTCTGCATCCGTTCCCCTTACTTGGTTTTTCACAAGGACAGGGTATCCTTGAGAACAAATCCATCTTTCCTCCCCAAAGTTGTTTCTCAAACTAATATTAATCAATCCATCGATCTACCAGTTTTTTTCCCGAATTATTCTGACAAAGCTGAACAAAAGCTTCATTTTTTGGATGTCCATCGTCAGCTCAGGTATTATTTGCATAGAACTAAACAATTCAGGAAATCAGACCAATTATTTGTCTCCTATGCAGAAAACAGGAAAGGTCTCCTGTATCTAAAGTGACCTTATCCAGATGGTTATCTTCCACCATTTCTTACGTGTATTCGGCTCAGAGGCAAGCAACTACCCTCTAAACCAAGGCACATTCAACCAGGAGCCTATCCACTTCTACAGCCTTTCAGGATAGGCTACCAATTGATACCATTTGTGCAGCAGCTACTTGGGCCACTCCTCATACCTTTGTCTCTCATTACAAATTAGATTTGGCCTCCAGGGACAGAGCCAGTTTTGGTTCCACAGTTCTCAAGAGTCTGTTCCATTGAGCCACCCGGGATACAGGTGCTAGGGACGCGGTCCCATCCAGCAGAATGAAGGCGAGATTGACAACTTAACATTTAGAAGTTATGTACCTACCATAACGTTCCATGTTAGTTGTCTTCTCGCCTTCTTTCTTAGCCCTCCCTCCTTCCCCCTGGCCTGGACAGATCTTGAAGGGTTTCTCTTTCTCAGGTTTTTCTCTCCTGAGTCTTCAATAGAAGAGTCTATTTGTTAAGAACTTGTTTTCCTAGTTCTACTAGGTTAGTCTTTCTTTTAGCAGGGTATTATAGCTACCAAACGAGATCTGAGGTAGTCCCGCCTTGCATCATGGGATATAGGGTTGCCTCGAGCTGGTAAAAGGAGTTCTCAAGCTAAGCAAGTGCCGAGTCGGAGCCGAGGATCAGCTCTGAACCCATCCAGCAAGAAAGAAGGCGAGAGAAGACAACTAACATGGAATGTTATGGTAGGTACATAACTTCTAATTATATATTACTTATAATATGTCCAGTTATTGTCAGTAAAACATTACATAGCTCATTTCTATGTCTAGGCAATTCTGATTCTGTATCATAGCTCAAAAAAATTATTTCCTTAGTTACACCAATTTGCACACGCAGTATCTCTAACAGAGCAGTCTGCAGGGAATCTTTAAAGTCTGCCAACTCTACACTCACAGAAAATATGTTCCCAGTTACCTGCTTCTTCCCCATCACACCTCCAGCATTTGCTGTATACCTGAGTAAAAATTCTTTGTAGTCTACTTGGAATATAAAAATACCTATATAAACACTTCCAAGCAAAGATCCTAAATCTTCCAGACTTTATTGCATATCTGGGAGACATACTTATATCCCCCATTGTTTCTTTGTGAATTGGTTATCCATTCTCTCTTCCCAATCCTTTCTAACCACGTCTGATTGATTCTTATAGTTATCATGCAATAGTATATATGCTTTACTAATTATTCCTTTCTTAACGGCATCTTCTGTTTTAGATTCTACTAAAAACTCTACCAGTGCTGGTCTTTCATTTAGGAACCCTACTTATTTCTGTTTGCCTATACTCTTATAACAGTCCTTCACAGGGAAGGCACTCTCTAACCTGCAGTCCAAATAAGTTTTTGGTGTCTCCCCATTCTATTACCTTTCCCTCTCTAGTTATTTGCTCCCCATATTGGTTCCTTTGTCAGTTTTCTCCAATAAATTCCAGCCCCCTCTTGCCTATTGTCTGTATCCCTAATTGCAGTTATCCTTAGGCTCATAGGATCATTGGAAGTTATTAGGCTATTGGCCCTGGGGCCCTTACAAGCCTAGCCAAGAATTTAGCTCATGTTCCGACAAGTCAGCACCCGATGCCCCGTTCAGCAGGGACACAGGTAGAATCCCAAGGGTATATTTTCTGTTCCCCATCCAGTTATCCAGGTTGCGCTTAAAAAGGGCTAATGTGGTAGTCTACTTGCCATGGAGTGGGAGTTTATTCCAGAGAAGGGGGAGCCTTTGGGACACAACTCTTTCCCACCAACAAGTCCTGTTGATGTCACAGACCAGGTTGAGGTATGCATGCAGGTTACTCAAGTGGAGCTTGACTTGTGGATATGCAGCAGTCCCAAGGCTGGGTTTGAGATTGCTTTGTATGCCAGACAGAGGTCACCTCTGAGGAGTCTGTAGGAGACTAAGTAGAGGCATAGGGCCTTTAGCCTATCTGTGTAAGGTAGATGTGTGATGCCCTGGATTCTCCTGGTGAGGAACCTCTGTGGTCTCTCCAACTGCTGCTTGTGCTTTGTGAGGTACATGCTGAAAAGGGCATTGTACTCAATAATGGGTCTTATAAGGGAAGAGTACAGCGATGTTATAACCACCTTGTCCCTGGATGAGATACCCTTACTAATGAAGTGGGCCATGTAGAAAGCTTTCCATACAATGGAGCCAGTATGGTGGTCAAAAGTCAGTTTGCTATCAACCTGGGTGCCCAAGTCCCTCACAACTGATTGCGTGCTTAGGACCTTGTTATTAATGTGATAATTTGTGGGGACTTCACTCTCCCCAAAGGAGATGATGATGCATTTTTTTGGCATTCAGTCTGAGTACATTTTTCTGGCACCAGTCATTTGTTTGGGTGAGACCCTCTTGGAGGATATCCACATCACTAGGGGAATTGATGACAGCATCCACCTTATAGTCATCTGCAAACTTGGTCACCCATAGCCCACTGGTTTTGGCCTGCACCTCAGAAAAGTATATCCCAAACAACAGAGGCCCCAAGACCAATCCCTGGGGTACACCACTCGTTAGTTGACTGCTTGAGATGGCTTCCCCTATTTTGACTAGGTGGGTTCTATCAGTGAGACAGTTTGCTACCCATCTGATAACATACGGATTGATGCCTAGTTGAGAGAGTTTATTTACTATACCCGAGTGGGAAATAGTATCAAAGGCTTTGGCCAGGTCAAGGTAGGCAGCATGCACCATCTTCCCCTCGTCCATGGCTTTTGTGACTGTCTCAAAGATGTTGACCAAATTTAACAGGTATGACCTCCCCTTGACAAAACCAAACTGTGTGAGATTGAGTGTCTGGAGGTTGTCAATATCATTGTTAATGAGGCCCATGATAATCCATTCCATGACCTTGCAGATCAGGCTAGTTAGGCTGATGGGTCTATAACTTCCTGAATTGCTGGACACTCCACCTTTGTGCAAAGAGATGGCAGTAGCTGTCCTCCACTTATCTGGAATGAAGCCAGTACTCAGGATTTGGTTGAATAGGGTGCCTAATGGTGCTGCAAATTCCTGCCTGAGTTCATGTAGGATGCAGCTTGGGATGTTATCAGGTCCCATGGAGGCTGTATTTTTTGCCTTTGAGAGGGCAGTGATGACTTGCTCCCTAGAGATAAGAGGGGGGCAGGTGCTGGGGATGCCCTGATTTACTGATGAGGGGGACAGAGGGGTGAAGTTTTTACTGAACCTGTCTGCCAGAAGGTTGGCTAAATCTACTGTATTTGTATATGTGGTGTACTTGATCACCAGTTCTGAGCAGATCTGGATGCTTCCCTTGAAATTGCAGACATATGTGAAGAAAGCCTTGCGATTGCCTTATTGGCAGAATTTCCTCTCTCTATTCCCATTTTGGGTTAGTTCTTAGAATACTTTCTGCTGCTTTATGAATATAATATTCTGTATGATTATTGTTATTATTAAATGTCTGCATCCACAATCCTTGCCTCTCCTTGTTTCTTGAGCTTCACCCATGTTTCATCATCTCTTTCCACTTTGAATTATAGTTTTCTGCTTGAGCTATGTATAGGAGCCTTAACTATGTTGATCTGAAATACCCCTTCAAATTAGGTAATCCCAATCCATCCTGTTCCATTGGAAGAATAAGCTTATCCCATTTGACTCTTACCTTCATCTACTCCCAGATAAAATCCTCAGCTGTTTATTAATTGCTATCTATAACTTCTCCTCTGGTTGATGCAAATATGCTTGACCTGTGTATAAGACTAAAGGGACTAAAAACATTTTAACCACTTGTATCTTACTATTGATATCCATATAACAGAGCTTCCATTTTCTCAGTTTTTGTGTTATCTTTTGTTTAATCTGTCCTGACATATCCTTAGCTGCCACACTGGAATCATTTGTAATCCGTACTCCTAAATACTTCATTTTATTATGTCTCCATAAGTATGGATATTGCTGAACCAGTTCATATGTGGGCACATAATTTACTTCTGTTGCCTTTTTTTTAGCTTCATTAATTTTGTATCACAAAAAGATTTGAAACTGTTAATGTGTTCCACAGCACAGTAATGTCCCTTTCTGGTTTTGTAAGGTATAAAATAATGTCATCTGCAAACAGAGCCAGCTTTTCTTGACTACCCTACCAGTTATATCCTTGAATTTCTGAGTCCCTTATTTTCTTTGCCAGTGGTTCTAAATATAATGCACATAACAAAGGGGAGAGAGGACACCCCTCTCTGGTTACTCTGCGCAAGCAGAGATTATCAAGAAGGACCCAGGCCACTTTAATTTTCTCCACCAATCCCTCATATATCTTCCTAATCAACCTTATAATTTTATCAGAGAATGCAAACACTTCCATTGCTCTGCTCATAAACTCCCAGCATACTCTATCAAATGCTTTCTCTGCATCAAGACCCACCAACAACAGTGGTATTTTCTTACATTCTGCTTCTTTCTTGATTGTTAGTGTTCAATCAATGTTGTCAAATGATTGCCTCCCCGCCACAAAACCACATTGATCCATATCTATCAATTTTGGCATCACTTTTGCTATTTCATTAGCCATTATACAATTAAACACTTTATAATCATGGTTTAGTATTGAAATGGGCCTGTATGAAGCTAGATCTGATGGCTGTTTACCCTCATTAGGTATGACAGTTACCACTGCTTTCTTCCAGGATGTTGGTACTTCTCATCCTCTTAAAATATTGTTAAACAAAACCTTCCAGATCTTTATCACTTTCTCCCTCCTAGCTTCCAGTCTTCCACAGGAATACCATCTATTCCTGGGGACTTTCCCATAGATTGGTTGTACATCGCCATTTTTATCTCATCTTCTCTTATCCTGTTAGTAATTGAACATCCCCTACATCTAATCTTGGCACATTTAATTCTTCCATAAACATTTCCATTTGTACCGTTTCTTGATTTCCATTTTACTCTGCTTTATACAGACTTTCATAGAATTTCCAAAATATTTTTAATACTTCTACAAGATGCCTTGCTATCTTCCTTGTTATAGGCTGCCTAAGCGTGTTGACAGCCCTTTCTACTTTCTGTTGCTGGAGTCATTGTGCTAAAAGTATTTGCTATGGAATTATTATCAGAAAACAGTTGCTTAACAGCAGTCTTTCTAAACTCATACATATTATCGAGGGAATCCTTATTTTCTGTTTAGCATTCTGCAGTTTCTCCTTTTCTTGTTCTTACAATACTTTAATATTTGTAAGTCCTTCTAAGTAATTCGTGTTACTTCTTAACCATATTCTCCTTTATTTTATGTGCCCCTATCTTTAAACTCCACTTTAATTTTATCCCATTTTCTAGCTATTTTTTTCAGAAGAAATTTCTATCTTCTCTAATAGCTCCTGAATAATTTCCAGTACCCATTCATTAAATTCCTCTCTTTTCAGCAGATAGGTGGGAGAGCACCAGTGTCTTATTTTTATTTCATTACCCAGTGTTTTTATCTTAGGTATTATTGACTTATGATCTGAAATAGTTGTTAGGTGAGTATCATACCTCTCAACCCTAAAAACATCAAAAATCTGGACAAGGCCCAGGAAAAATAGGTACAAATCTGTACACTGATCAACATACAATTTACATACATAATTACGTAACTCCGCCCACTCCAATGGAATTGTGGGATACGAACTTTCAAATGCAAACTGAAGAACAGACAACCAAAATATGGCACCAGAGTCCCCCTGCAGCCATTCCAATGTCCTATTACCTGGCTATTTCACCCCATTTACCATAAACACTAATGTGCATACTGCTTTACTTCTGCAATAATTATTTGGATTTCATTTCTACATTTTATAGCACAATGCACAAACACTAAGAGACATCTGCTAAACAAAGCAATACTGTCTCACACTCACAATGAAAATAGACTTGCCTTTGAAACTCACATTCATTGAAACAGCATTGAAATCCACACCACATCTGTAGTAATCATAGGTCCCTTACACACAAAACAAGAAACATACATGTGTTCTTTGATACACCTTCCTGACTTTATTAAATTATATTCCTTGTGTAATACAGCACACTTGTTAGATTTAGAGCACATTTTAAATTTATTGTTTGAACATTTTTCCAGTAGGCAATGAAACAAAGTGCATGGACCAATAATAACAACTGCCCAATTCAGAACATTTCCATCATAAAAGTCTACACACACACACATACACACACACACACACACACACACACACACACACACACACACACACACACACACACACACACACCATAGCTCTCAGCCTCTTAGCACAAAAAACCTGTACAAAGCCAATAATGGGGGAATACAGCCCCAAAAATAGGGGCACATTTCAAATACTGATTTTATAAACTTAGAAAATTGTTAGAATAAAAGGTTTTTGTTACCATTTATTTTCTGAAGAATATGAAGTCTGAAATTCAATGGACTGTCAGTAGTTAGTGAATTCAATCCTTCACTGATTTGACATAAAAATCCAGAAAACCACAGATTTTATGAGGAACAGAACAAAAATATGAGGCATAAATCTGGGAGTGGTGGTGGGTAGGGACTTTAGGCTCTTGTTACCTGTACCCATGTGGTTACCCTGTGGGCCCAATCAGACTTTCCTGGTAAACAAATGGCAATAAATTAATAAATAATGTAGATAAGAAACAGGGTTATGGGGATATAGCCACACTCCCCCACCATTAGGGTTATCAAGGGGCTTACTTCCTACAAACAAAATGTTTTGTATAATTATTTTTCTCCTGAATGCACTTTGCATTTGGGAAGTTTTGTTCATTTACATGCTTGTGTAAAATAATCACATGATGATTTGTGGACTTGGCAGTGAAATATTGAAAAATCAGTTTTGTAGGAATAATGCAAAATACTAAAACTTTTTGTTGGAGGGAAACTATATTTTTGTCTGTGGAGTTAAAAATTCTCACTGAGCAAAGGTTTTAGGACTTCTAAAAACATTGTACTTTTTATGTCTGTTTGAACTAAAAACTCTCTGAAGGGGTCAGGTGTCACAACTAGCAGCTATTAAACTTATTACAAAATCATTTTAATCATACAGCTATTAAAATAGTTTATTGACCAATATTGGAGCATATTATTTGTTAACCATCTAAACAAAGTGGCCCTTTTCTGCTTATATACAGCCATGACCTGGAACACAAAGACAATTCCAAGTAAAACGCACACAGACAGACACACACACACACACACACACACACACACACACACACACACACACACACACACACACACACACACACTTGCAGCAGCACAAATACCTCTAGCTTTATTTGTTTGTTCTCCCTTGCAGGCAGCAGCATAATCCGATTCCAGCAGCATAACGAATCACCAACCACCATTCCCTTGCAGGCAGCAGCATAATCCAATTCCAGCAGCATAACAAACCACTGACCACCATTCCCTTGCAGGCAACAGTATAATCTGATTCCATCCATTAACAAACAACCTCACGGCTTGCCGGAAATGCTTGCATGTCATTGAGCTAGCTCAATTCTGACAGGCTGGCATTGAGCTAGCTCAATTCTGACAAGCTGGCAGGCCATTTAATGTAGCTGATGTCATTGTGCACATGATGACATCAGCTTGAAATGCAGGAAACATTTTTAAATAAAAAATGATGGGAAATTTGGAAATTAAGGGGTACCACTTGGGAATTGTGGCACCCCATTATTTGGACCTCAAAGCTAGTTAGAAAACAAGTAATTTGGTATGGTTGGGAGGTATGGTGAGTATCAAGACCTTCAATTAAATGCACATGTTCCTGTGAAATGTAAATTCTATATGCCTAGCCCACTTTTCGTATCTTGTGGAATAATATGTAAATTAATTCCGAACTCCTAGTACTGAATTCACATTTTCCATGCCAAATATTTTCATACATTTATTGATAAATCTACACTCCTTTGTTATTTTTTCCCTTCTAGGCCCCCAGACGCGTCTTCACTATTGCAAATCAAATTCCAGTCCTCACCTATAAGTAATATTCCTTTCTGAAGCTGATTATTTCTCCTGGAATTTTCTTAAACTCCATTACAGCAGTTTTAGATGGAATATAAATACATGCCAGTGTAATCCTCCTCCCTTGCCTGTAGCCACTTAGTATTATTGGAGCTCCTCCTGCAATTAATATAAGTACTCCTCTCTTCCTTTGACCCGGGTATTCCACTGAATAACCATCCTGAAAACCTTTCTTTATCAAATTCACATGTTCACTTCTTTCCAAGTGTGTCTTCTGTAGCATAGCTATTTGCACTCTTTATTTTTAATATAGTTCATTGCTCTTTCTTTATTTGTATTTATTTGTGTTTATCTGTATGACCATTAACATTTAAAGACATTACAGAAAGCACCATATTATTGAAAAATGATTATTCCCACCTTTTTTGTATAACAGCTGTTTTGTTAAATGTCTAGTTCCAGCTTTTGTGTTACATGCATGTACTGTTTGGCAGGTTAATCTTTTATACAGTTGTTTCTTGTCATCTCCATTTGAGCCTGTGTCATATCTTACAAAACATTTTGGGGTCTACTTTAGAACAGCGAACGATCAGATGATCGAATGCTGTTAGTTCGAACACTACATGTCGAACTGGCAAAATAGCAAATGTCTGGAACAGCAAATTGTTTTCACAGGGAAAGAAATCAATGGGCCAGCCAGCCAGGTTGTGCTGTTTCCTCCATTGTAGTGTGATCTTAGAGTTGGTATATTTAAGTAGGGGGTGTGGGGCCAAATCCCCCCCCACTGTATTTAGTGTTTAGCGTTTTTTTTTTTTTTGGGAACAGCAATTTTTTCCCCCTGGGAAAAAAATCACTGTTCTGTTTGTTCGCTGTTTTGTATATTTCAGATTTAGGGGTCAATATAACAACATTCGATCATCTGATCATTCGCTGTTATAATATAGACTCAACATTTTGTTTTATTGAAAACTCTCAAACAAAAATACAAATACACCCCAATACCCACCTAAAATTAACTTAATAATAACACATACAACTATGTACATCTTTAAATATTGAAGTTTTACCCTCCTAATAGGAACAGATGTTCCAAGCTGATAGCCATACACACAGACTCAAGCTAAACAGAAAGAAAGAGTATCTTGCTAAGATGCATGGTACACCTTGTGGTTCTATTGAGTGCTGTCTGGCTTTGTCTTATCTTTATAGCTATCAGCTGGGAAACACTTGAATGCTTTCAGAAAACATTTTCCCCAAGCCATTTCTCTTTATCAGATTGTCTGCTAGAGACATGAGAATCAGACACAATACTGTTTACTTGCTTTCTCTTTAATCTTGTTACTAGATTAAGCTCATGTTCTTAACCCAGCCATTTCCTTATGCAAGAATGAGAAAAAACACACTATTTTTTCTTTTGTCATGTTCTTTAAACCAGATTTTTTATTTGTTATTTTTTTTACATTGCAGTGCCTACATTTCTTAAAACTGAACAAGAAAAAAGAATCCCCAAATACTTTAGCAAAGTCCAAGAAAGTCCAATATTTCTAGATTGTCTTTCTCTATTTCTGCTCATCTCCATCAACTAAACCCTACCTCTTCATTTCCAATATATGCTTGATTCTTCTAGTCAACTCTTGTGTTTTTCTCTTTCTCAAGCATTTTCCATTGAAACAATGGAAAAGGTTTCACTGGCATAGTCTCTCTGTGGTCTTTATTGCCAGAAGAACAAGAAGCAGAATGTCCTTCTGTTTCACAGCTCACTTTTTGTTGGACAAACTTTTTTATTTCTTCCTTAGCATGTACTTCATCAAAAAGTAATTTTGTTCCTCCAGGGAAAATATTTTGAAGATAGCTGTGTACAGCAATTTTAATCTCATGCCTACTTCTCAACGTTCTCTGAATAATGGAATACATTTACTCCTCTTCTGCCTGGTGTACAATGAGTAGTCATTCTCTAGGTTTAGGTTGTTTTCTCGTAGCCAGATTTGAAGCATACACATGCTGTGCCCTTTCAATTAACAATTCCTGTTGTGGAATACCAATTCAGTTGCTTATTTGTGCTTTCATAAAATTAATACAGTCGGTTCCTTCCAGTAGAAAATCTCAGGATGTGAAGTTGTTCAATCTTGCTGTTCATTCTTGACTGATGGGTTTGGAGCCGATCCCTTGACTCCAATATGGCCATATGCAAAGCTCGAGGTCTTCCAGTAGCTCAAGGCAAAGCCCTCTATCCCATGACGCACTGTGAATTACCTAAGATATAGTTTACTGCGGCATCTGATCGGAGGTTCCAGTGTATGCTAGGGCCAGTAACTTTCAAAATTATTTCTGTTAGAGTAGCTTTCATATATAGCTTTAATAATATTTTGCATAAATAGTTAGATTGTTAGCTCTTATAGATTTCCTGCAGTTCCTCTTCCCGTGTGATATTAGTTTATGACTATATTTACTTTTTAAAATTTTGGCCTTGTTTTTTGGCCTAGTGCACTTGAGTGTGCCTTAGATATTCTATATAATTATAATTATAGTATAACAATTTTTTAGTGGGATATTATATATTTACTATATTTACTCTTCAAATAGGTGGATTCGTTTTTTTTGGCCTAGTTAACTTGAGTGTGGTTAGTCTTCAATAATAGTTTTAGTATAGAGTTTTTGAATTCCTTTATCTTAGGCTCTTTTTGTGTGTGTGTGTGTGTGTGTGTGTGTGTGTGTGTGTGTGTGTGTGTGTGTGTGTGTGTGTGTGTGTGTGTATTTAGAGCCTAGTCTTGCTAATTTCTCTTTAAAATTTGATCTGCTTGAGTTTAGTGTGGCATCTTGGCAGATGATAAGGACAAGCGTCCCATGTCTGGTTTTAAAAAATGTCCAGAGTGTAATAAAAAATGTCAGTCACTGATGGGCATTTTACATATGTGTATATTGTTTAGGGGCTGTCCACTTGCAAGAATCTTGTGCTATCTGCCATTCCTTTTCTTCCAGGGTGTTGTTAGAGAGGAAAAGGAAATTAATGGATAGGGGTTTGCTAAAACACCCTTTTCAAGAGGCATTGAGTGACCAGGATGTTACTAGCAAATCCTCCAAGTCCTCCAAGTCATCTGCTGAATCTAAGGACTCAAAAAAATCAAAAGCAAAAAAATCTGATGAGACATCAGCTCCACAGGTTTTGGAGCCGATTGTCATTTCTTTTCGGAGCTGGCCCACAGCCTTGGAGCCAGTATCCAATGTATCTCAGTCACCTTTACTTCAGTCGGCACCATTGGTGCATTCATCTAGGTCGTCTGTCAGCCTTTCAGATTTGGATATGGATCGATTGGTGCAGAAGCTTCTACAGGCACCAGGCCTTGCTAAATTACTGTTGGCTCTGACCCAAGTGGCTTCGGAGCTGAAGACCACTACCCCTGCTTTGACTACTCCTCCTCCGAGCCATGTCGGACCTTCGAAGCCAGAAGAATCAGACCTGTTGATTGTGGAGCCATTGGAGTCAAGGCCTGTTCCAGTGTCCTCGGCTCCATCCACTCTGATGTTCTCGGCGCTGACCAGGGATTCTAGGAGCTGACATTCTCCAGTCAGATCCGGAGAGGATAGTCGAACCAACTAGTCAGTGCTGACTCTCCCACTCGGGGCTTTGGCTCGGATGAGCTCAGCTCCTACCTCCGGCTTGGAGCCCACTGCCTCAGTGCGGGAGGGTTTGACGGTTCCCTCAAATCCAGCAATTCCTTCCCATTGGAGCTCTGGTGCCTTCGATGCCATGAGGAGAGCTTTGTCACCCAAGACATCCTCGACTTCAGGCCTTGCTTCCTCATCCCCTAAAGCGCATGTGTTTGCTTCTGCTTCCAAACTCCAGGCTAAGTGTAGAGACCCAGATCCTCAGGTAGCCCCACAGGGTACCCCTTGCTCTTCTGAGACCTCTTCAGAGGCCCCCACTGAGGAGGTTCCTAGGAAGAGTTTGTGCAAGAGGAGACACTTGGTCTCCCCACAGGAGTCTTTAACATCCAATACTGACTTGGATGAGTCAGAAGAGTCCCCATGGTCCCCCTCTGAGGATATCTCCTTTGCTGAGATACTTTAGATCCTTAGGCAGAGGGGTGATTGGCAGTCCAAAAACCCTACTGAGGATGAGTCAGTTCTCCTGAAGGCTTTCAGGCCTCAACCCTCCACCTGTTGTGTGTCTCTGCCCTTCAATGAGCTCATGCAGTTGGTCTCTCGAAGGGCATGGGAGTCACTGGAGTCCATGGAGCCTGTCCCTAGGAGGCCTAACAAGTTTATATCAGCTCCACCAGACAAAACATTCTTAACCAAAGGAGTTCCTGTTGATGCCATGGTGGTGGTGGTGGCCACCAAAAAGGAAATGTCTGAGACTTCCTTGTCTATCCATCCTCCTAATAGAGAGTCTAAGATCATGGATAGATATGGGAAGCACATGTTCAGTTCAGTGACTTTTGCTCTCTGTTCACTGAACTACTTACCCATTTTACTAGGTTGCAAAGATATCTCTTTAAAGAGTTAGGAGATACTCTACAGGGTACAGTGACTGCAGGTGCCTCTGATAAAGTTGCAGCCCAGCTTTCTACCCTAAATTCTATTGTCAACTCATCCATGCATCTCATATCCTATGCAGCTGATGGAACGAGTAGGGCAGCGGGTACAGGAATCTCTCTTAGAAGACATTCCTGGATGCAGTTGTGCTCCTTCGCGGAGCCCTTCAAGTCATCCTTCGTGAACACCCCCTTTGATGGCTCATCCCTTTTTGGGCCTAATAGTGAAGGAAACCTTAAGCAGGTGTGAACAGGAGGGAAAAGACTCTGTCTGCCATCGGAGTCCATTTTTCCACCCCTACCTGACCTTATCTCAAAGTGGTGAACCCCTGTGACAACCGTGCCCTGGCCCAACAATCAAGGAGCCTCAATCCTCACCACTAACATCAAGGAGGTTGTCTCATAGAAGAGGAAAGGATAACTAATACACACAGTAAAGTACAATTTCTCTTAAGTGCACACAGAGATCACAGTCAGTCCGAGGCTGGTTGCTCCCTTTCTCTCCAGATCCCCAATAAGACTCCCCACTGGCACAGCTATAGGGTCCAGATCTCAGCCTAGCTATCTATACAATTTCACAGACACTCCTGGGAAAGGCTGACACAGATTCTCTAGATGTGCCCCCTTTACCCAGACTATACGGTAGTAATTCCTGCCACCACCAGCTTAATACTTATCAGCTACCCAAAGGCCCTTAAAAGGGTGTTCAATTATTACCGTGCAATATTATTATCCAATTGGTAATGTGACTATTCAGTCTAAGGCTTATTTTAGAGTGGCCTATTGCAATAACCTCTATAAATATGCAATGTACTCTAGAGCCTACTTATCTACACAAACCAGCCACAGGTAAATGTTTTTAAAATATTTAATAATAAATAATTAAAACACAAGACAATACTACTACACCACAGAGATATCTAAGAGTTCAGACATCACACAGAAACTTAAAATAATACAGTAGGACAGGTCTGATGTCAAAGAAAAACACTTAATCTAACTTTCTAATCTTTAGCTAATCTTAAGAGAAAACACAGTGCTATAATCTTACTTACATACATAAAGAGCATATGCAGTACTGGAGTTGATGGTCCAAGACAAGTGCTTTCAGTCTCTCACTCAACAGTAGTTTTTAAAACACTAACAAACAGCTCTGCTAAGGCCCTCCCAAATTACATAATTTTGACACTTAGGTTTTCCCAGTATTCATATTACATCATCTTGACACTTAGTCTGGAGTTAACTACAAACTGCATTATTTAGCAATCTAACACCTGCTCAGGAAACTACAACAATAAAAGACATTTCACATGTATACTATAACAATTATTCCTTAAGTTAAGACAATAGAAAGAATGTGTTTGGCCAGACACTTCGGCACCACTTTTTTAGATAATTGTATCTTCAAAGAACATTTGAAATGTTTGGCTTGATTTTCCTTACAACATATGGCAATGTTGCAACAACCTTGAAGTTCACATTTTACAGTGTTTTCTTTAATTTAAGAACACAAGCCTGTATTTTACGTTTATTTATACAAATGATAGAATTATGTATCAAATTCTATTTGACTAGGCTGGCAGCCTTCACCCATCTTTACCCAATCTTCTCAACCCGTCCAGGGGCAGAGGAGGGGGTAATAGTGGAGAATGCCACCCTCATGACAGAGGGGTCTGCAATATCAGGGTGACAGAGATCTCTTCTCTTGGCAACCCTACCAGCGCTCCTGAAAGGAGGCCCGACTGTCCTGCTCTGGAGGCAGTCGGGGGTCGCTTTTCTTTGTACCCAGATGCCTGGCAAAAAATAACAAAAGACAGCTGGGTACAAAGTATCATTTCCAGAGGGTACTTCATACCATTTGCCACACCCCCTCCATCTATAAGGAGAATCCCGGACGTTCTACCCAGTTACAGGAAACAGGCAACCATAGAAGTCTGAAAGTTGCTAGAAAAAAAGAGTCATCCAGCCAGTCCTAGCAGACCAAACAGGATCTGGAACTTTGTAAACCACACCAAAAGCAGCAAGCAGTTGAACGAATGGGTTCGTATGAGTACAACAAAAACACATTTTGTCAAATGCGTTTTTGTCGACATGTAGAGCGAACAGGCAAAACAGCGAAGTGGCTGTTCAGCGAATTCTTTCCCTGGGAAAGAAGTGCCTTGACTGCTTCGTTGTTTTGCCATATTCTGAAGTGTAGTATGGTCCCTTGTCCGGTATAGCTCCCGAGCGTGATTGTGCAGCAAAACTGACCTTAGGGTTAGGGTGCGGGTTAAGGTAAGTGCATATGGTTTAAAATGTTTACTGTTTTTTTTTCGTTAAATGCATGGTTGGGTTACATGCATATGTGTATTTAGTTGTTTACTGATTTTTGGGGGGGTATAATTAGGATTAGGGTATGTGTGTATGCGTTTGGAAGTGTTTAATGTTTTTTTTTTTGAGGGGGTTGGAACAGCGATTTCTTTCCCTAGGAAAGAAATCGCTGTTCTGTGGATTCGACATTTTCAGCTTTCGCTGAAAATGTGTCGATGAAACATTGTTTGCTGTTTTTAGCGTTCGATGTTGCAATATAGACCCGAACGAATACCACATAGAGCCGACCAATGAAAAAATAATTTTTTTTTATTAAAATACACATGAAATCTTTAGTGCCTCGGCTATATAAAGCCTTTAACAGGATCAAGAACTTACTCAAGATTCTTTTTGGTTCCAAAGAAAACAGGGGACTGGAGACCTATTTTGGACCTCAGCAGACTGAACTAATATGTAAAGAAAGAGAAGTTCTGGATGTTCACGCTTCAGTCTATACTTCCCTTCTTAGGGAAAGACAATAGGATGTGCTCGATAGATCTCAAGGCCATCCAGAGATCACCTGCATTTCTGGCTGGGAGCCAATCATTTTCAGTTTTGAGCCCTGCCCTTTGGTATCACTACAGCCCTCAGAGTGTTCACCAAATGCATGGCAGTGGTCACGGCTCACCTGAGGCCTATAGGATTTCAGGTGTTTCCGTACCTAGATGATTGGCTCCTTATCACCACCACCAGGCATCAATTTATTCAGGCAAGGGAGTATACTCTGTCACTCTGCAGTAATCTAGGCATTACAGTCAGCTCAGAAAAGTCTGCCTTGTCGCCATCGCAGCATATCATTTTTATTGGGGCAGAGCTAGACACCTCAACCACCACTCTAAGGCTACCAATAGAGAAAGTCTTTCTCCTTCATCAGCGTGTGAAAACATTGGTATCAAAAGACAGAGCCCCAGCTTCAGAAGTTAGTATTGGGTATGATGGCTGCAGCAATCCTAGCCATACCATTAGCAAGAATGCATATGTGGATCCTTCAATGGCTGTTATTCACTCAATGGTCTTACCAGGAACTACCCATGGACCACTCAATATTGATTTCAAGCTCTTGCAAGAAAGACCTCCAGTGGTGGTTGATGTCTCTTCATGTCACCATAGGACGCCCCTTTGTTCTACCCTCTCCAGTAGCCATTGTAACCACGGACGCTTCCCTGATAGAGTGGGGGGGGGGCATTTTCAGGGAAAGACTGCCCAAGGCACATGGACCGATCAGGAGTCACATTTGCATATCAATATCCTGGAGGTGAGAGCAGTAGATTTGGCATTGCAGTACTTCCAGGACTCTCTTCCTCTAGGAACGATTGTGATTCAGACAGACAATATGTAAGTAGTCTGGTACTTGAACAAGCAAGGGGGAACCAGATCTTATCCCCTTTGCCAAAAAGCCCTCAGAGTTTGGCAGTGGGCTGTGTCCTCTCAGTGCTTTCTGTTGGCAATGCACATCCCAGGGAGATCCAATGTGATAGCAGACTAACTAAGCAGGGCAATCTTGTTGCCACATGAGTGATCCCTCAGGAAAGAGATTGAGGACAGGATTTTCCACAAATGGGGCCAGCCTTGCTGCGACCTTTTTGCCAGTCACATCAACACAAAATGCAGAAGCTGCTTTGCCCTGATTTCCCCTCCGGGAGAAGCCCCGAGGGACGCACTCATACACGATTGGCCCCCCGGGTCTTCTCTGTGCATTTCCACCAATACCATTGATACCCAAGGTTCTACATAAAGCAAAATCCCTGGGAAGACCATCGTCCTTATAGCCCCTCATTGGCCTTGGCAGATTTGGTTCCCATTCCTTCAACATCATCACTTGGAGGATCCCTTGATTCTGGACCCAGTTCCAGACCTCTTGACACATCCGTCGGGGGACCCTCATCCCTCTCTGCAGTAATTGAAGCTGACAGCTTGGCTGCTCCAGTTCCCCTCATAGCCAGGCTTCATAACCTTTCCAATGAGACAAAACTGTCTTCTCATAAGCCGTCCACTAGAAAATTATATCTTAGTAAGTGGAAGAGATTTTCCATATGGGTCTCTAAGAATAATATTGATCCTTAACAAGCCCCCATGACATCCATATTAGAATTTTTGACCATGATCTTTAACAAAGGAGCGACAGCAGCAACAATTTGGGTTCAGTTGGCTGCTATTTCTAATTTTCATCTAGGAGATGACGGTTTAAATATCATGTCCCACAAGTTATCCAAGGCTTTTGTCAAGGGGACATTTCATATGAGGCCACCTGTGAAAACTCCCTTTTCTCCATGGAATCTAAATTTTATGCTATCATGTATGATTCTCCCTCCTTTTGAACCAGCATCATCTTGAGACCTCAAATATTTGTCATGGAAAACCATTTTTCTGGTAGCTATTACTTCTGCCCGCAGAGTGTCAGAGCTTCAGGCTTTATCTATCAACCCTCCTTATTTGATTTTTCATGCTGACAGAGTATCTCTTAGGACAAATCCTTTCTTTTTGCCCAAAGTTTGTTCAGAAACCAATATTATCCAAGTTATTGAGTTACCAGTTTTCTTCCCTGCTCATTCCAACAAATTAGAGCATATACTGCACCAACTTGATGTTCACAGACAGCTCAGATTTTATTTGGAGAGGACAAAAGATTTCAGGAAATCAGACCAACTTTTTGTTTCATTCTCTGAATCCAGGAAAGGCAAACCAGTGGCTAAAACAACTCTGTCTAAATGGTTATCTGATTGTATCACTTTTGCCTATTCAGCTGCTAATATGCCCTTGCAACTCAAGGTTAAAGCTCACTCAGCCAGAGCAGTTTCTACATCTGCTGCGTTTTCAGCCAAACTTCCCCTTGATAACATTTGTGCAGCAGCCACTTGGTCAAAACCTCACACCTTTATCACTCATTACAAAGTGGATAAGGCCTCCAGGGATAGAACATCCTTTGGGTCCATGGTCCTGAAAAATGTACTCCCGTGAGCCACCCGAGATTGATGATGCTTGGGACGCTACCCATCAGGCAAGAATGAACAGTGAGATTGAACAACTTCACATTAAGAAGTTATGTACTCACCATAACGTTCCATGTGAGTTGTTCATCTCGCCTTCATTCTTACGTCCCTCCCTCCTACCCCCTCCTGGTTGATAGTTGACCTAGATGTTGCTTCATCCTGGTTGCTCAATGTCTTATTACCTTCTATAGGGGAATAACCTTTATATATGGTTATAGTATATGCAGCAAACAAGATCTGAGGTAATTCACAGTGCAGCATGGGATAGGGGGCTTGGCCTTGAGCTACTGGAAGATCTTGAGCTTTGCATATGGCTTTATCAGAGCCGAGGGATCGGCTACGAACCCATCAGTCAAGAATGAAGGCGAGATGAACAACTCACATGGAACGTTATGGTGAGTACATAACTTCTTATTTTCCCTATGTGCTATGTCCTCTAATTCTATTATTTTTTGAAACATCCTTTCTTTTGCAGTCTCATATTCAGCCAGACTTTTCTTCATTTTGACCTCTGAGTTTTCCAGTTTTATCACCTTATATGAATATCTATTTAAAGATTCTTCCATTTTTTCCAGCCTTTTATTTTTTGAGTTGATGTACTCCATCAGTGTTGCATTTATTTTAGTAAGGTCTGTATGCAGTTGCCTTATACTCTCCTCTAGGTTACTGGAAGTCATGCCTGGAGCTTGCACTGCTTTTTGCTGAATAGCTGCAGTACTTTTCCCAGTCAGTGTTTTTTGTCGCCTTTTGTAGCTGATTTTCCTTCAGGTCCTCTGTATTTCTTTTTTCTTGGCATCCAGGCAGTGCACTTACTAGCCAGTTACTGAAATTTACTCAGAAATCTAGGTCTAATGGCTTTTTCTGCTAAGTTTCTGTTTTCACACTGTGAGAGCTAGAATTAAGCTGTTACTCAATGTGCAGCCATCTTGGAAGTCTTGGTTAAAATGTCTCCTTTTCTCAAGTGTGGGACCTGAAATTGTGAGCCCCACAACTCCAAAAAATAAACTGATTCAATTTAAAAAAATGCAAATTTCAAACTCACAACTACACACCATCAAAGCATTTTTTGCAGGGGGACTTAGCTCTCCCTGTACCCCCAACATAGAGAGCTGTGTCACACACCTCTGATACCCTTCTACTTGTATACAGCAACAGTATCCAAGATCACTGTACCTCAGAAAAAAGGAATACTCTAAAATACTCTAAGTGATCTCAATCTTGGATGCAGTATTTATAGCCTATTTATATTTGTAGCTTGTCTTTTCTAAGGACAACTATTAAAGTCTTATGAATTTCCACAACCACAAGTTAAAATGTAAGTAGATACTGAAATAAGAAGCCCTGTGCTCTTTTTAGTTTGTGGTAATCCTGTTAGCCTATACTAAATTCTGATGATGTTCATCATGTTTCACTGTTGCAGTCATTACAGTTGGGTTATCCTGCTGGCAGGCTACCCGCAGTTGTCCTGAATTCCAAAGTCTAGGTCCAGTGTCAGCTGCTGTCGCCTCCTCCCTGACGTTAGTGCGACAGGGGTATAAAAGATGCAGCCGACGCCATTTTCTTCACTCTTTCTTGCCGTGCGGTGCCCGAAGCAAAAGCAGTTCGCAAGTGCTGGTCGGCCGACTCCTGAGATTTTTGTGTTCGAATTTCAGATCCGAAGTCTTCATTAAAAGCTAAGTACCCCATTGGGGACCTTTTTTCTTGCTCCAGACCGATGTCAGAAAAAGTTAATAATTGTATTTCTTGTGGGAAACAAATACCTCATAAGGACTTCCATTCTTACTGTATTCCTTGCCTAGGCCGTGATCATTATGTTGTTAACTGTCGGTTTTGTGATAGATTTAACCAACGCACTATTAAGTGTCGGTACGATTTTGCATTTCACTATTTTGGCAGAAGATTTAATTACACAATGTCGTCGGATAGCCATCCAACTACCGCAATTCAAAAGAAACGCAAAGAAAAAGAAAAGGACAGGCATCCGAGGTCCAAAACTGATGACGAGGCTTCTTCTAAGCCAGTCGCCGGTTTGC
This sequence comes from Protopterus annectens, assembly GCF_019279795.1. Lineage (NCBI taxonomy): Eukaryota > Metazoa > Chordata > Ceratodontiformes > Protopteridae > Protopterus > Protopterus annectens. The sequence goes on along the minus strand of NC_056739.1, from coordinate 69,646,080 downwards.
CAGTTCTTAGTGAGGCGTTTTTGCAGCCCCTGACGCCCGCTACTTTAGAGCCGCAGGCCGCTTCCAACTTCCATGTGGAACTGACTAGGCCACTGGAAACACAAGGTATTGGAACCTCGGAAACTATTCCCTCAGATGGGTCTGGAGCCTCTGAGCAGGCATCGACTTCTGAGGGTGTTTTCAGGCCTACACAGTTACATGTTAAATCGACTTCAGCTTCAAAGGCAAAGACTAAAGCACCTCTAAAGACAAAGAAACAAGTACAACAGCCCCATGGACAGGCCTCCATGCCTAAAAAACAGATGCTCAAAATGGCCGAAGACCTAATTACTTTGATCAGGGGTTCCCATCCCCCTCCTGATAAGAGGCCTAGGCAAGAGACAGTATATGAATATTCAGATCAGGTTTCCATTTCTTCTGGTTCCTCTTCTGATCAGGAATACTCTCTTCCTCACTATGAGGATTCTGATGCTGAAGAATCTATCCCTTCAGCCTCTCCTCCTGAGGATTATTCTTTTGGGGAAAATCTGCATACCATGAGGGAGCATTTCCACTGGGAGAGCCAAGATTATTCAGAATCTAAGAAAAGGCTCAGAGACTTCCTTTTACTACCGCGGCACAGGCCCCTTGCTATTCCACCTGTGTTAGACATTGTAGATGATGTATTTTCAGAGTCCAGTCTGACTCCTGACTCTTTACCTCCAGCTCCTGTTAAGCCAGACAGATACTACAGGGTTCCTGAGTCACATAAATTTCTTTTTAAGAAGCCTGCTACTGACCCAGAAACTATTTCTCAGGGTCCCAAAGGGGTCAAGCTTCCACTGCAAAAAACCCTACCCCCTCTGACAGGGATTCTAGGGCACTGGACAGATGGGGAAAAAAGATTTACACATCTGCTACATTGGCCATAAGGGCTTTAAATTGTCAGTTTCATATGCTTAAATATCAGCAATATATTATGTCACTGCTTAAACAGAAAATGTTGATAAATTCTGAATGTGAAGAAAACAAAGAAATGCAGGATTTATTGCATGCAGCTGAACAAGTGGGAAACATACTTTGCAATGTGTTTTTGATTCTCTGGAGACCTCCTGTAGGGCTGCTGTTATGGGTTCTGTCATTAGGAGGCATACTTGGTTAAAGGAACAGAATCTGCCTAATCATGTTATAGCAAAATTATTAGATGCTCCAATACAGCATGATACCTTGTTTGGTGTTAAAGCAGAAGAGGTGTTGAAGAAAATGGAGGACAAAGCTAAATCTATGCAAACAGTCAAGGATTTCTTACAGGTACAGCCTCCAAGATTTAGCAGGCACTGGCCTACAAAGAATTGGTCCTTTCCAGTATCAGACAGGCCACAAAGAGGCAGATACAGACGCCCTAGAGGCAGATCCCAGCCCCAAGACTCATACAGGTCTAAACAATGGGGTACTTCTACCTCCAAAAGCAGAGAAGACAAATCACAGCCATACAGGAAACAGTCCCAATGACTTTCCCCTGCCTGCGCCAAGCACTTATCTTCTGGCAGCACCTTTAGGGGGAAAACTAGCACTTTTTTCTCAAAATTGGCATGTAATAACCCAGGACAAATGGGTCTTGGATATAGTGTCACAAGGCTACAGGTTTCACTTTCACACCCTGCCAAGGGCAAACGGTTTGCCAGACCTGCCAAAAAATCAATGAGCAGAGGCACTAAAGCAAGTGTCATCCCTCATGGACATGAGGGCCATTCAGCAAGTACCACAGCAAGAGCAGGGACAAGGATTTTACTCAAGACTGTTCTTGGTGCCCAGAAAGGACAAAGCCTGGAGACCAATACTGGATCTTTCTATTCTAAACACATATCTGGATATTCCAAGATTCAAAATGTTGACTCTGCAGCAGCTTCTGCCCATGCTGGGCAAGAAGGCTTGGCTTGTGACTTTAGACCTAAAAGAGGCATACCTGTATGTCCCAATCAGACAATCATGCAGAAGATACCACAGATTCATAGCTGGCTCAATGCACTACCAATTCTCTGCACTGCCCTTTGGCTTATCTACTGTGCCCAGGGTCTTCACAAAATGCCTGGCTCCAGTAATTGCATTTTGCAGACAAAGAGGAATACAAATATATCCTTACTTGGATGACTGCCTTATTCAAGCAGAGAACAAGGACATTCTACTACAGCATCTGGCGTTTGTAAAAAGATTACTAACATGCCTAGGGTACACCATAAACAAAAAGAAATCAAAACTAGTACCCTCTCAAGAGATAATATTCCTGGGTGCAAGCTTAAATACAACTGCCCAGATGGCTTATCTCACGCCAGACAAACAAAGGCAACTGACTACTTATTTCAAAATGTTGGCAACAAAGACCCAGTTATCTGCAAGAAAAATTCTGCAGGCTTTGGGCTTCATGGCATCCTGCATTCTGCTAATTCCATATGCAAGACTGCATATGAGGAAACTTCAATGGTATCTAAAAAGTGTTTGGACTCAACATTGCCACAGCCTGGAAACAATAATTACCCTCATTCCCTGCCTGAAACAGGAGTTTCGATGGTGGGCAAAGGCCTGTCACCAAAACAAGGGGCAACCATTTGCTTTACCCACAGCCAGGCAGATATTAACAACAGATGCATCAGATTATGCCTGGGGGGCCCACACGGCAGGAAGATGTATTCAGGGCACATGGTCCGCAAGCCAAATGCATCTACATATCGGCCAAAAAGAGATGCTAGCTGTTCAGAATGCCCTGACAATCTTCAAGGATCTACTTCATCCGGGACAACTACTGATAAAGACGGGCAATACTACAGTCATGTGGTACATAAACAAGCAGGGAGGCACTCATTCCTACCCCCTATGCAGACTAGCCATGACTTTGTGGGACACAGCATTGACTTACCAAATACATCTGCAGGCACAATTCCTGCCAGGAAAGATAAATACTCTGGCAGACGAACTAAGCAGAAACCTCATGGATCCCCACAAGTGGAAAATGGATCCGCAAGTCTTTAGCATGATAGCAAGGAATTGGGGATGCCCAGACATAGATCTATTTGCCTCCCCTCACAACTGCCAACTACAGAGATTCTGCACAAGGGCTTATCACAAGCAAGCAAGCATGGAAAGTGGATGCTCTATCTTTCAGCTGGAAAAGCTTAACAGTATATGCCTTTCCTCCACTGCCTCTCCTCCCCAAGGTACTCATAAAAGTCAGACAAGAGAAGCCAAACATAATACTGATTGCCCCAGACTGGCCCCACCAGCACTGGTACCCAATCCTAAGGAACTTGTCTCAATACCCAGCCTGGACATTACCTCAAATTCCTCACTTACTATCCCAACACAACAATCAGATCCTGCACAGCCAACTCAAGACCTTAAATCTGGCAGCATGGCAGATAATGTAGTCATTCAAAACACAACTCTCTCTAAAGTGGTGATGGATGTTATTTTGGAGGCCAGGAGGCCTAGTACCAGAAAATTTTATGCTGAAAAAATGGAAGAGATTCTGTGCTTGGAACCAGGCACAAGGGATTGACATGACTGTACCAAATATTCCGCAGATTTTGCAATATTTAACTGAGATGCTGGACAAAGGCCTATCCTTTTCATCAATTAAGATTCATGCCTCTGCCATTTCAGCTCATTACAATACAGAGCCACCTATTTTTTCTCATCCTTTATTAAGGCAGTACCTCAGAGGAGCCAAAAACTTAAGGCCTCCAAGTATATCACCAATACCTGCATGGGACCTCAATTATGTCTTGGAAAAACTCACCCTGCGTCCTTTTGAGCCAGCCGCTACAGCTGATATAAAATTTTTATCTTGGAAAACAGCTCTGCTCCTAGCAATAACCTCTGCAAGACGAGTCTCAGAGCTACAGGCACTCATGGCTGTGGAACCTTTTATCATTTTCCATCCAGATAGGGTTTCTCAGGACAAACCCAACATTTATGCCTAAGGTAGTGTCCAGTGTGGCCCTTAACTAAACTATTAATTTGCCTACCTTTTATCCAGACCCATAGAATAAGGGTGTGAGACTTCTGCATTCTTTGGACATACACAGACAGCTGCGCATCTACTTTGACAGAACCAAAGCTTTCAGAAAGACTGAGCAATTACTAGTGGCATATGCTGCAGGATCACAAGGAAAGGCTATCTCAAAGCAGACTATTTCAAAGTGGATAGGCCACTGCATTCGTTTCTGCTATTCACAACATGGCAAATCAGTGCCTAAGGGCATTAGGCCACATTCAGCCAGAGCAGCAGCCACAGCAGCAGCCTTCCTCAGAGGAGTACCAACCAAAGACATTTTAGAGGCTGCAACCTGGAGTTCAGTGCATACTTCCACAAAGCACTATCACTTACCACTCTACTCTAAATACAGGGCAGGCTTTGCCACTGCAATTCTGCAGGGCCTCATAGCTGCTCCTAATCCTATTTAGGTCCAGCCTCCCAACCTTAGCTTTGGGATTCAACCCAATTGTAATGACTGCAACAGTGAAACACAATGAACATAGTACAGTTGTGTACTTGCCATAAATGTAGATGTTCGAGTGCATTCACTGTTGCAGTCCAGGTTACCCTCCCACCATCCCCCTTATCTTTGCTGGAACTTATCTGTACTTCTCTATTCTATACAACCTATGTGGTGTATTTGCTTGTAGATGAAGGAAAAATTTACCTTGGTGCATGCATGCTTTATTGACATATTTTTAGCCTACCCTTTTGGGGGCACCTGACATCTGGGGCAAGAAAAACTGAAGAAAATGGCGTCGGCTGCATCTTTTATACCCCTGTCACACTGACGCCAGGGAGGAGGCGACAGCAACCGACGCCGGACCTAGACTTTGGAATTCAGGCCGACAGCAAGTAGCCTGCCAGCAGGATAACCCAATTGTAATGACTGCAACAGTAAATACACTCGAACATCTACATTTATGGTAAGTACACAACTGTACTTTCTTTTCTTTGCTCTATCCTAGGCATCTCCTCTGTTGCCTTAAAGTATTTATCAGTATCTTATCCATTGCATTCTGTGATCCCCCACCCTCTGTGGGTAGGAGTACTATCTTTAATGTTAATTGAAAATCACATTTTAGCTACCACAAATTAATCAATTAATCTACTCATTTATTTTTGCCTTTGTTTAATGGGAATGTCCAACTGGGCAAACCCCCTTTTCAGTGGAATCCCGTGGAGAAAAGCTCCAACACAAAATACAAATATACATTAACAATAATATTGAATACAATTTCACATAAAAGAAAAGCAAACAATCTAGTATGGGAGGATTTAAAAGGAATACAGGATACAATTAAAGAAGATATACAGATCATATGAGTAGTATCCAGTTGGTGTGTTAGCAACCGAGCTAACAGACATATGTTAATTGGTATTTGTAGTGGCTAGATGTAGGAAGAGTGAGAAGGTGGTGGTAGAGGTAGGAGGTAAGAAAGGAGATAGCTGTGCTTGAAAGAATTCAAGCAGAAAGGGTAAAATAACTGAGTAGACAGGAGGAGTGAGTTGGTGAGCATAACAGGACTAAGGGGGTATTTGTAAATTAATATTTATGTAAAATTGAGAGAGTATCTCTGTATGACTTTGGATGAAGTAGATAGAAGATGAGGTGAGGAGTTTTAGAAATTAATTGAGAGCTCACCCAGGTAGACATACACAGTGAAGAATCCATTTGGTAAGAACATTATGTTTTTATTATGACTTGTATTGGTAAGTGTCTGTAGTTTACAGAGACAATGGAAAGGAGTTCCAGAGTGTGGCTGCTTAGAAGTACTAGTGGCAGAGTGTGGCTACTATTCGCAGAGTGTGGCTACTTGGAAGTACTAGTGGGCTTTCCCATTTGAGTTATTGGAGAAGCTGATGCTAGAGAAAATTTTATCAGAGGATTTAAGGGCTTGGGAAAGGGAGTACCATGACATGACTAAAGATAATGATGGAAACTTGTTGGGAAATGAACTTGTTTTAGTTGATAGAGCTTAAGAAAATTAGGGAAGTTGAGCTAGTTTGAAGTGATGGGTGTACGATGTTGAGTTGTTTGCAAATCTGGCTATTTTATTATAGTTTTGTTCCAGTGTAGACAGTTGGAAGGCTTGAAACTTGAAAGTGGAGGCAGCATAGAGGAAGATGGGGAGAAGTAAATCAGTTGCAATATATTTTCTTGCTGATTTAATGAAATAGGTTTTAGTTTGGTAGAGCGAGCCCAGTTATTGATTTTATTTTTGCTGATTTGTTGGATGTGGAGGTCCAAGTTTGTGCTTTGATCTATGGTTAGTCCTAACACTTTCGTATGATTAACCTGTTCAATGCAGGTCCTATTTGAAGAGGTGAGAGTGAAGGTGGTTGCAGAATTTTGGTGGGCTTTATGGGTAAACAGCATCAGTTTAGTTTTTAGGGGTTAAGATCAAGGTTGGAATCATTGATCCAAGGTTTTATGGAAAGTAAAGATTGTTGGGTTAGTAAATGGAGCTTATGTGTGGATTTGGCAGAGCAGATAATGGTGGAGTCATCTGCATATTGAACAATAGTAGAGTTAGGGGGACTGAAGAGGAAGATTGTTGATAAAAATGTTGAATAGGATGGGACTTAATATGGACCCTTGTGAAACTCCAGCTGGAGTAGCAAGAGGAGAAAAGATGGAATGTAACCATTTAACACTTTGAATTCTTTTGGAAAGGTAGGAGCTGAACCATAAGAGGGAAGAATATAAGAGACCTAGATGTGATCTTTTTCTTTGTCATTTTATTTTTCTTTAGATGTAAAGGTTTTGAAGACATTACCAAAAGCCTGCAGATACCAAGGAGTTGTTATTTATATGCAGGAGAACTGTATGCAAAAAGGAAACAAGCTGTAGCTGTCTCAGTACTGGGAAAGGGATGAAAGTTATGCTGTGCAGGGGCTAGAGGGTTGTTAGAGAATAAGCAGTGGGGTAATTGGAGTGTATGCACTTTTCCAGAATCTTGGATAATGGACAGGGGATAGTTATACTCCAGAAGTGACTCATTTCTCTAATGGAACCATCTTTCTGGAGTAGAAGGATGTAGGGGTCTTTACAGCATTGGGGAAAGTGACATTCTTGTATAGATCTATTTATAAAAATTGGATACAGAGTAGGCAATGACATCGGCTGCAGTTGTAAGGTGGGGGGAATGTTTAGAGGCTAGAGTGCTTAGCCTGAGTTTGGTTAGATATGTACATATTTTGAAGGTAGGAATATGGTAAGTGAAGTAGTGATTTTGGGGAGTGGTAAGTTGGAGGTTAGAAGAAATAGAAGTAGGGTCAGAGTTAGTTAAAGAGGTTGCAGAGTTGATAAAGTGGGAGTTGAACATGCAGGCAGCATTTTTTCATTTTCATAATTCAAGTCACAGAAGCACAAAATGCTAATTTTTTTCAGAAGACATGAGTTTATGACAGTTGTATTTTCTGTGAGCTTAAGAAAACTATAACTTTTGAGGACTAGACCAGGATACTCTGTAAAATTCTAAACAGTTGAGAGGTGCCAATGTGTACTAAATGAGTTGTAATAACTGCTGCACAGATACCAGAGGAGCATTCGGTTATGGACATGTTTTAAAGGAAGGAGATGATGAAACTTTCAGTTCTGAAGAAGTCCCTTAGATTGATGAAACAAAAGCACTAAACTTGTTGATTAAACCTGTGATACTAGACTGGACCAGCTATTTTTTTTCTGTGTGCTCTTGTGCTCTTTTGGACTTTCTGTATGTTGGTTGGATATCTTTTTGGCTCTGTTATTTTTTAGGTTGCTCATTCCTCAAATAGAACTGGTGTTTCCCTCATTTATTAAAGGAAGTCTAGGGAATACATGCAAAATTGCTTAATTGGTTATTCAGGTTAAAACTTGAAAATGCTGTTAAACAGTTCTGCCTGCATAAACTCAATCTTCGGATTATCAAAAAACAAAACCTTATACTGAATTCTGACTCAGTCCTAGATAAAAAGGATTAGCTCTTTTTTTTCCTGCAGACAGAAGAACCCAGGTTATAAATTTACATTTTGGGTAAGCTTACTGAGCAGTGTAAAATGTGAATGTTTCAAAGTGAAGGAGCCTTAATTATGAGGACCAATAGAAGGGCACCCCAGGTGATTCACCCAAAGTCAAAAGTGTGTGGGACTGGATTTGTTGTCTGTTAACTAAATCATTGAACTGGTCAAGAGATTAACTAACAAACACCTTGACTTAAGGTACAAAGATAACTGAATAAGTGATTACTATATAATGTAATGGCTTCTTAATGAAATGGTCTGAAAAAGAGCAACATGTAATTTCAAGACTGTTAAAATGATGTCCCAAAAATGCAATCAACTATGCCCTCTTAGAGGTCCATTTGCTTGACATTCTATGTCTTACCGAAACATGGCTAAAACCATCAACCCAAGACAATGAATTATACCACCTGGTTATAATGTCATAAGACTTGATCAAAAAGGTAGGAAGAGTGGAGGTGTAGCTGTCCTATACAAATCTGGACTACAGGTGACCACAGAAGCCTCTCAACCACCACAAAAAAGTAATGCTGAAATTCTTCAAATACAAATCAATGAATGTAACTCCATATATATATATAATCTGTGTCTATATTCCCCCAAGTAATAACAATAATACCCTTGAAGACATCCTGTGTTGGTTGTCATCTAACTATCCCCAAGAAACCATAGTCCTTGGCGACTTTAATATCAACTGGAAGAACTGTTCCTCTGAGAACCCTACTATCCATATTAACTTATATGGCTTTACTCACACCATTACCTCCCCCAATAGGATCAGCAAATCCAACAACAAAGAAAGTACCTTAGACTGGATTCTCATTAATAGTCATCCCCAAATATATAAGGTAGGGACACTCCCTGATGACATAAGCGACCACTTTCTCACCTTTATAATTAGGCACAAGACTGACATTCTTAACCAACCCACCTATAAGACAATAAGAAACAATAAAAACTTTAACCCTGATATCTTCCAAAATGAACTAAGTTCATGTGATTGGTCAGTCCTAAAACACCTACCACTGGAGGAAGCAGTAACATACTTTAATACTAAATTTTTAACCATTCTAGACCACCATGCGCCAACATATTCTATTAGAACTAAAACTAAAACTGCTCCATGGATCACAAAAGAAACTTGACAAAAACTCCTACTTAGAAATAAAGTTTGGGCCAAATGGCGTACCACAAAAAACCCTGAAGATCAAATAAAATATAGACAGCTAAGAAATGACTCAAAAAAATCCATTTTGTTAGATAAAAAAAAACTTCTACTACCAATTACAGCAAACCCACCAAAACAAACCTCAAAAGTTCTGGGCAGGCATCAATAAACTCCTTCACCCAGGACAATCCACCACTCCAACCCCCTCAGGTGCTAACCACAATAGTCTTGAAGAAGTCGCTGATATATTTAATAGTTTTCTTTACTGAGACCATCCAATCTCTAGCCAACTGACTATCTCCAGATGGCTTAAGTCCTACTACTTGTATACATAGCTCTCAACCCTCTTTTCACCTTCAACCTGTTCCCACATCCCTTGTTTGTACCCTTATTAAGAAACTCAAACCTACCACTCTCTCAGCTGATCGCTTACCTGCTGAATTTCTGCAAAAAGCTGCAGATGCCATAGCCTATCCCATCTCCATCCTGATTAATAGAACTACAACCAAAGGATCCGTCCCCTCTGTCTGGAAGATATCTCATATTATCCCTCTGCATAAAGGTGATAACTCCAATGAATTATCAAATTATAGACCCATAGCCATATTATCACCTCTGGCAAAAATAATGGAGAAATGTGTACATAGACAACTGATAAACTATCTTATCCAAAACAAATTGCTAGCCAACTCTCAAAACAAATTGCTAGCCAACTCTCAAAATGGGTTTAGACCATTTCACAGCACCACCTCTGCCCTCATATCTTTTTCTGATGCTATTAACAACAATTGCAATAATTTTCTTTCCTCAGCCCTCTTTATAGATCTCTCTAAAGCCTTTGACATGGTAAACCATCATCTACTCATAAATATACACAGGTCCTTTTCTCTAGATAAGCTGGCCATACAATGGTTCCAATCTTATCTAAATGATAGACAACATGCTGTACTATGGCAAAACAACTTATCTTCCCATCACCCTTGGTGTTCCACAACGTTCCATATTAGGACCTCTCCTATTTTATATTTTTATTAATGACCTGCACTCAGTCATTCCACAAGCCACCTGTATTCAGTATGCAGATGATTCCACACTAATATGCTGAGCCACTTCCCCCTCTGATTTACAGATTCTAACCCAAAATTTGTTTAACATAGTTGAAAATTGGCTCCTTAACCGCTGACTCATATTGAATCCTAAGAAAACAAAACTATTACTATTCTCTCCAACCTGTAGGTCCTCCCCACTCACCTTTACTGTTAAATCAAACAACGGCACCATCATATCTCCTTATCCCTCCACCAAACTACTAGGGGTATTAATTGATACCAACCTTAAGTTTGATGTGCATATTAACAATACTATAAAAATAGTAAATAAAAACTTGGCTCCCTATATAGGATCAAGCCCTTTCTTACTCCATTAGCTAGGAGTATTATTGTCTGTACCCACTTACTCTTTACCCTCCTTTACACCTCTTCCATATTTACAAGCTTGAGTAAAAATGACCTCAACAAATTGGCAAACTCCTGTAATAACATTGCTAGATTTGCCACTGGAGCTGCATACAGAACCCACCACTGCAATAAATTGGCTCAATTAGGATAGTTAGAATTGCCTAACCAACTCCTATACAACCAAATTATAATTGCACATAAGATTCTTTATCAACCTGATAATACTCCCATACTCAATAACCCCATACAATAACCTTAAGACCCTCCGCTCATCCAACAGACCACTAGTACAAATAGTTAAAACCTACAACACAGCTGGTGACTCCTTGTTCTCTCACTCCATTGGCAAAACCTGGAACTCGCTGCCTACCAATCTTACTGTGGTTTTCTCATGAACCCTTTTCAAAAACAAACAAACAATATCTCAATACATGTTGGCTATGCCCCTGTACTTACCCTGACTAACTATTTCCTTTATCTCTAGGTCAAATGACACCTTTTACTGTACTAAGTTTGTATGTCACTGTTAGCCCATGAACTGAGTGTCCATCAACATGTCAGACTTATGTCTTTGTATATGATTTCTCTGTCGTATTATTCAAATGAATTCTCTATCTACATTTGTCATGTATATATTGTAAAGAAATGTAATGAACTATTATGTACTTTCATGTATAGATTTTATGAAATGTAATTAGCTGTCATGTTCATTACTGGAGCTTTTCTCCCTGGGGCTGTGCTGAAAATGGACATATATCCAGTCGGACTAGTCCAGTCAACAAATGTAAAATAAAATAAAATAAATAAAACTACAAACGTGTATCCAGCTGCATGAAGTGCAGTGCAACTAGAAAGCACATGGTAAACATTTAAACAACACCCCTGAGTCCTACAAAGCACAACACAGGCACTAACAGGTGTCACTTAATATCCTGCATATTAAGAAAAGCAAAGCAATGCTGAGACAGATAAGGAGCCTCATGATGTACATGCATCACAGTAATTGATATAAGATGGAAAGAGAAGGGTCCACATGAAGTCAACTCACACAACTCCTATACAAGACCAACTGGTTGTTTCAGTGAAGTGTGCTGCAATAGTCCTTCTCAGAAGAGAAACCCGTGTCTTTTAGTTGATGGGCACTTACACAAAAAGGAGAAGATGACAGAAAGCAGAACATATCTCTGTTACATATTTAAAAGCTGTAGGTCAGTGGTGCACAACCTTCTTGTGGGGAGAGCCACTACACAAATTCTTAATGCATCTGCAGGCCACCTCAAAACATATAGAAGTCGTTACAAGTTCACAATAGGTACAGGTGACTGGCATTTTTACTTAAGACAACAGTCATGAAATTGCCTGATTTCTACATCAACTTTGCATTTAACTTTATTCTGGCTTGCAGCCATGACTTATTACAAACTCTTGCAGAAAGTTACTACTGTTTACAGACTACAGCTTATAAACAAGAAAGAATAGTCACTTTCATGGCTAAAATTGGAGGTATGCACAACTGCAGTCAATTAGGTAAGTAAGCACTTCCTGAGAGTTTTCATGACTGGAGTAAGGCATAGGATTTTTTACTTTCTTAAAATGTTTTGGTTACTCTCTGGGGGCCAGATGGCATTGCGTGGTGGGCCGGATTTGGCCCCCAGGCCACACATTGTGCACCACTGCTGTAGGTGATATTGTGTAAGGGCAGTTACAATAATAACCAGACAAGTGACCAGCTCTTCCTTTCTCTAGGACATGACTACACCCCTGAGCCCATAGCACCCACAATAATAAATATCAGGCAGCAGATAAAGGAATATGAATAAAACACAGGTGAATCCTCTGTATAGCAGTACAAGAAGCACATGAGGATGCTGCAGTGGAGGTTGTGGATTCATTGCCAATGTCAAAGGCTATGGACCTTCTCATTTCAAGATCCTGTGAGGATCCACATCAGTCCAGTACAAAGCTACAAAGCATGATGAAATACTTTAACCCTACCTATTTCCCATTAATAGAAAGTGAGATCCTGGTTGGGTAAATGACAAACACAGAGGATGTGATAGTGTTCCTGTTGACAAGCAACAATGGTGAAGATCTTCACCCCCACCATTACTTATAGATGGCACATTTCTGACTCCTAGCAAAGTGTGCAGACAACTTTACTCCTTGCACAACTATGTCAGAATGGCCAAGAACAGGAGGCTGTTAGCCCATAGCATATGCTGAAATGAACACCAAGGCAGGGACTTGGCAAGGCACCCTGTTTATGTTACTATATGACACTGTAGAAAGCTATGTGTTAAGCCTGTATCAGGATTACATTATCAGGAAATTTTAAAAAGACAGCTGTTAGTGTAAGTATAAGGAATGACTTCCCACCTCACAACATGTAGGCTGCCATGTTCACCTCTCAAAAAAAAATCATATGACATAAAATCCAGCAATGCCATCTGACTACCAAATATGGATGGCATAGACCCTTTGCTTTCAGCCTGCTGCCAGGTAAACAACATAACACTTGTGTAAACTGTTTTCCTGAAATGATGTTCATAACTGGTATGTCGAATTAGAGCTAGGTGTGGAAGAGACATAAAACTACTGCCCCATTTGCTTGAGTTGTTGGTAGCTCAGGTGGATTGTAAAAGATCCCACAGCACTTATTGAATCAATCAGGGAAAGTTCCTTGATGTCCTGGCCAAATTTCCCCTAGTAGTATAAATACCACCTTGGGTCTTCCTGAAAAGAGGCCAGTAGCTTAATGGGACTAACCCAGTCAACAAAGGATGAATAAATAAATCTTTGTAGAATGATATCACTCATACTGTGCCACCCATAAAAAACATTGTCCATATATTGCCAGTCATTTACTTGTCTGTGGATACTATAGTTAATGGTAATGTACTACAACTGTCTGCATCCACGGCTGAGAATGAAAATTATTTATGTGGTAGGGCTGTCCTTTTACAGAAAACACAGCTCAGATTACATCACATGCAGCTGTGAGGTGGTTCAGTATATCAGATTTTGTTAGCAAGCATTATGATATTCTGTTCAACTGATGTGTTGGAGTAAACAGTATTGACACACACTAGCCTTAGATATATTAATGTCCAGCTAGCTGTGTGGACTCAGTTAGGGATGTGCACTGCTATATCTAGAGAAATGTAATCTGATAAACTACCTCTAAGTGTGGAGCAGCCCAGCATGCTTTATCTAGAAGAAAGGCACCCAGAATGACATGTTTAGACATGTTCTAGTATGACATGCAACTCTAAAGATGCTAAGCACACAAAGTCTGTCAGAAAAGGTACCTAGTAGGAAAACTAGACTGTCTGCTATCTCTATTACATAGGAATCAGACGAGAAGTGCTACCCCTTTCAAAAATGGGCAATTTACCACCACTAGTGAAATCCAGGGCCATATGTTCCTTAATTTTAATAAAATGTAAGAGTTTTTATTCTTAAATTCTCATTCCTGTAAACCACTGTTGTCTGTGGCATTCGTGGATTTTATACATGCACTGTACTGTAACATGCAGTATTTGACTTTGGGAACATATTTACAAACATAGGAATCACTGATGTTAATCAGTGAATTAATTTATTAATTTTATTTTATTTGTTCAATGGGTAAGTGAGCTGGTTCAGGGATGCTTTCAGTCATGACTCAAGCCAATATGGCAATGACAAAACATTTAAGAAAAGCCTACAGTCATCAACAGTACACATACCTCTCAGCCTGGAAACATCAAAAATCTGGACAAAGGCCCATGAAAAATAAGTGCAAATCTGTATGCTGATTAACATAAAATGTACATGCATAATTATGTAACCCCACCATGCCAATGGAATTGTGGGATACCAACTTTCAAATCCAAACTGGAGAACAGGCAGCCAAAATATGGCCCAGACCCTGTAGTAAATGGTAACTATTGTTTTTAAATGTGTAGCAATGATGTAAACTGGGAAGGGATAAGATGAATGTTAGGATTTAGGTTTTGGTGACTTGCAGTATGTGGGTTTTTTGGTAAAAGTAGGGCATTTAATGGTAGGTGATATTCTAATCTTAGCAAAAGAATATTATAGTTTGCTAGGACCTCCAAAAGTAATTCTCTATGGCCTACTGATCAGTGGCATAGTTAGAGTTTGCACCACCCGGGGCTATCTTTGAGTTTGCCGCCCTTCCCCCCTCACAAAATCATAGTCGAATGGAGCCCCTCCCCCTGCAGCCATTCCAATGTCCCATTACCTAGCTATTTCACCCCATTTACCATAAACACTGTAATGTGCATACTGCTTTACTTCTACAATGATTATTTGGATTTCATTTAAAATGTTTATTTTACATTTTATAGCACAAACACTAATAGACATCTGCTGAACAAAGCAATACAGTCTCACAATGAAAATAGACTTAGCATTAAAACTTCTCTGCCCTTGAAACTCATAGTCATTGAAACAGCATTGAAACCCACATTCAAAGAAAATGCATCTGGCAAGTGGCGGATAAAAATTACCTTTGAGCTGTTTTCAAATCATAGCCCTCTTGCACATGAAACAGATATGTGCGCTTTGATACACCTTCATGACTGTATTAAATTATATGCCTTGTATAATATTTTAAATATATTGTTTTGAACATTTTTCCAGTAAGCAATGAAACAAAATGCATGAACCAATAATGACAATTCTGCCCATTTCAGAACATTTCCATCATAAAAGTCAATTCAAACTTCTGCAATCCACCAGTATCACTTAATATGCACAGTCTCTGTAGAAGTAAAAGTCATCTAAATAATTCCACATTAAAGAGATCTGTGACTAATGAAGTGGTTGCTGCTAGCAAATAACTTTATATTTCATTGTTTCATCTACAAATAAAGTGCCTGTTGCCCTTGAGGAATAAATTACCTATGTTACATAAAAAATGATAAGCTAGTAATATTGCAATAGGGAATGGATGGCAAACTGATAACAGGTTCATAGTTACTATGTATCTCTGCCAAATAGGACATTCTCAGGACTGCAACATCCACCCCCTTTAAAAGTACAACACAGTACAGTAGCAGCAATCCACGGTATGGGGTTTGAGTCTGAGTAACCCTAACCACAGTCACACCTAAGTGGGGCATTTTACACACACACACACACACACACACACACACACACACACACACACACACACACACACACACACACACACACACACACACACAATGCAGAGGTTCAACATTCACACACACACACACCAAAATGCAGAGGTTCAACATTCAAATAGCAATTCAAAATAGCTACTAGTGCAATTGTCTCTCAGAAATAAGGAGCCCAAAGCACACTATTCAAATAGCAATCCAGGAGGTTTCTCTCAGACACACACACTTCAATTCAAAATGCAGGAGGTTTCTCTCGGACACACACACACAATTCAATAATTCAAAATAGAATGCAAACTCAAAGAAAACTAGTAAAATGCACTTTCAACATTCAAATAAGAAACTCTTGTTTCTCCCGGACATAAATAATAAACAATCCAGTAAACGGAATGCACTTTCCTCTAGGACATAATGCAATTAGACAAAATGACAAGAATATCACCTTTCAGTTACAGCAACAAAGGAAAAGGCTAATAAATGCAAATGTTTAAATATAATTGCTGCCATGCAAAGTTCTGCAAACATGATATCTTATCCATTTAAAGTAGATTCCTGTATATCCACATATGAAAAAAAAACATTCTTAAAATATTACGTATTGAGTCTGGCTCTGTGGCAAAGGAGGATAGAGCTCTGATTGTGACATAGGACCAGAGTTTAATAAGCAGTCATGGTACTGAAGGAGTCAGGCATGGATGAGAAAGACTGAAGGGACATGGGCCTACTTGCTTCTTCTGAGTGGCGGGGTAGAAAGAACACACTCAGAATATATTGGATGGGGCAGTTTCCTTGGTGATGACTGAGAAAATCGCCACTTGTGCTTCAGAGGGAGGGACAGGACTGCTTGGATGGAATGCCCCTTGTGCTCAGCCAATGCACATCCACTCCCTGGCACTTTGCCAATTACGTGCATGGATTAGATTGTGATTAGAAAAGTTCTGTTGCCTAGTATAGCTGGCACTTTGCCCATTTGTGTGCCATATGACAAGATGGCAGTAAGATGAGTTCTGCAGGACACAGCTCTATAGCACATAGGTAATGTTAGCAACTAAGTTCCACAAAAGTAGAGGTTTGTGATAGAGACATTAATCTCCTCCTAAATACTCATGTTTTTAATTATTACTCTGTAATACGGACAGCACTGTGCAATGTAGTGCTAGACTGTGGCTTAGTATATGGAGCATCATCTCAGCTCTGTAGGAACATGGTTCCATAATGCATGACACTGGCTGTTATATATGTTTAGAGGAACCAAAGTGTTTTCACATATTCAGAACTCAGCCTTGTATGTTAAGGCAGAGGCAGGCATTTGTGTCTGAAAATGTTATTTTTAGGCATCCTTCACCCTGTGTGTGTAGTCTGAGAATAAATGCAGCTTAAAATTTGAACCTTGTAAAGTTCACTCAAGCATCAGATGTCCATTAAATCTAACCTCAGCATGAACTCCACCGTACCACAGTGCCTGGCAGGCTTGCCCTAGAATAACTGTCCCTCAGGGATGCATCCCATTTAACTACTTTATAACTGGAACACAAAGTCTGCAGTGGCATTTCAAAACAGCTAAAGGAGTGATTTATTTCCTATGTAATTGCCACCAAACTCCCATGATTATTACATGAATATTTCTTAGTGTACTGTGTAATGTGATTACAAAGCATGAAAGACATGAAAAGCATGTGCTTCTTTAATATTACTTATGTCTGAAATGAATCAGTGTGATTGTAAAATATTTTCTTCCTTTGCAACAATTAGCTAACACCTGTTTTAAAACAAAGAGGAGCATCATTTATTAATATTGGCCCAGGTACTTAATAGCTGATAAAGAATGTGCTTATTTATTTTGTTAACTGGGTAAACAGGCTGGACTAAGGACCATTTTCAGTCATGACCTGAGCCACTGAGGCAGAAATAAAATGAACTCATTGATGTTTACTGTTAGTGAGAGTACAGTGTCTGTGTGTATATATACATATATGGGTCTATTTCACACAATCGAACATCCAAATGTTCGACTTTCATATGGCCAAGACCATATGATTGAACATTTGAATGTCTGAAACACGTATACAGTACGACACAGTGGTATAAGCATATACATTTACAAGGATACAACGTGAGAGCAGTGTATATTATGGGAAGTCTGTACATTATATACACTTTGTTTTCTTATTTATAAGTAGCTGCATTACCCTAAATAACAGTTCATATTTGTTGCATATTACAGCATATTGGAACAGATTATGAAAGGATGAGAATGAGGGACTGTGTCAGCCTAGATCAGCAAAACATTTGCACTTGTACTCTTTGGTATGGTGTGTCTTTAGTTGCTTTGCAAAAGGATTTAATGTTCTTTAACCTCTGAAACATGTCAGGGAGCAAATTCCATGATGCTGGGGCTATTTTATAGAAGTTTTTGTTTTTCTGTTGTAGCCAATGTGTATGAGGGTTGTTGCAACTATGAAGCTTCTTGACTTTATTTGTAAGGGGTGTGCCTGCTTAGTAATGCATTCTTTGGGGAGGCGGGGTCTGTAGTTTTCATTGCCTCTTTAATAATGCATTCTTTGGGGCGGCGGGGTTAGTTCATAGGTTCATAGGTTGGTACTAGGCTATCAGCCCTAGGGCCTATGCAAGCCTAGCCATAACAATTCCCTGGATATTTCTTCCCACAATATTTACTTCTCTGGATCCCTGTCTAGCAGGGTGACTAACATGATCCCTGGGGTGAATTTCCTATCTCCCATCCAATAATCAAGGTTCCTTTTGAAGAGGACCAATGAGGCACTCTGCTTGACATGTATGGGCAGTCTATTCCAGAGTATGGGGAGTCTCTGGGCCAGGGACCTATCCCTTCAGCATGTTTTGTTCATTGTGATGACAAGGTTTAGATCCCTGGAGCGTGTGGCTCTGAGGGATTGGGATTTCTTTAAGTGGAGCATGTCCAAGAGCTCAGGGTATGACATGGCCTTGTATGTTAAGCAGAGATCGCCTCTGAGTAGACGATATGCCACAGAGTATAGCTGGAGTTTTTTTAGATGGTCAGCATATGGCATCTGCTTTAGGCCTGTGATTCTTTTAGTGAGGTATTTCTGTGGCCTTTTCAGCTGTTGCAGATGTCTTGTGAGGTACATACCAAATGGGGCATTATACTCTATAATGGGTCTAATGAGGGACTAGTACAGTGGGACAATGACCTCCTTTTTTCTGGATGAAAAGCCCTTAGTGATGAGGTGCGCCACATAGGCGATGTGGTTATCGAAAGTGAGACCAATGTCCACCTGTGTCCCTAAGTCTCTCATCACACTTTCGATGCTTAGTGTCCTGCCACCTATGTGGTAATTCATGGGTACATGTTTTTTTCCAAAGGGGATAACTATACATTTCTTGGCATTAAGCTTGAGCCCATGGCTCTGGCACCAGGCATCTGTTTCTGTAAGGCCCTTTTGTAGAATATCCACATCATTTGGGGATTCGATAATGGCTCCCAGTTTGCAGTCATCTGCAAACTTTGTTAGCCAGAGTCCCTTAGTGTTGGCCTGTACTTCAGAGAAGTAGATGCCAAACAAGAGTGGTCCCAGGACTGAACCCTGAGGTACTCCACTTGTCTGGAGCTAGATTTGGAGTCGGCTACTTTTACAGTCTGGGTTCTGTCAGTAAGCCAGCTGGCAACCCATCAAGTGAAGTAGGGATTTATGCCCAGCTTAGTAAGTTTATCTATGATTACAGAGTGGGGGATGGTGTCAAAGGCCTTGGTGAGGTCCAGATAGGCTGTGTGGACCATCTTACCTTCGTCCACAGCTCCGGAGACTGATTTGAAGAAGTCAGTCAGATTCAGGAGACAAGATTGGCCCTTCAAAAACCCAAACTGGGTGGGGTCCAGTGTTTGAAGGTTGCCAATGTCTTTGTTTATAAGTTCCATGATAATGCATTCCATGCCCTTGTAGATCCTCCCTTGTGGAGCGGGATAACTGTAGCTGTGCACCACTTAGTGGGCACGAAGCCTGAGGTGAGGCTATGATTAAACATGACACTTAGGTGAGGTGCCAGTTCATTTTGTAGTTCATGTAGTACACAGCCTGGGATGTCATCTGGTCCCATGCATGCTGTATTCTTAGCTTTGGAGAGTGCAGTTTCTACCTGTGTGGCCATGATTATTGGAATTTGGCAATCTTTTGGTATTGAGATGGGCCCTTTAGGGGGTGAGAGGGGGGTGAAGTTGGCACTAAATCGATCTGCCAGGTTATTGGCAATATCCTTGGGATCAGTATATTTAATGCCATTCTGTTGTAGCTCAGGGCAGATCTGAGCATTGCCATTTAGATTCATGACATTAACTATAGAATGCCTTGTGGTTGTCTTTGGAATCTTTGGCAATTTTATTTTCGTAACTAGCTTTGGAGGATTTTATGAGGGATCTCAGCTTCTTACTGAGGCTGGTAAGGGAGTTTTTTGCAACCTGGCATTTTCCTCTTTTCTGCAACAGTTTCTTCCTTCTGCTGTATAGTTTGTTTATAGCAGGGGACCACTAGATTGGCTTCCTTTTTTTGGAGAAGAGCATCTTGGTTCTATTTGGGATGGCACAATTCATGCACGGGTGGATGTGCTTGTGCAGTGCCTTAGTGTCGGATTCTGCAGTCGAACTTCTAGATCCCGTCTGCGTGGGTGTTGTGAAGTTTGTCACTTCTGACTTCAGTAGCATGAAGTTGGCTTTGGAGAAGTTTTTAAAGAGGTTTCCTTACTGGGGGGTGGGGGTGGGATGTGGATGTTAAAGGTGATTTGCTTATGGTCAGACCTGACCAATGAGGGGGTGACCACTGGTGTGGAGCATCTATCTCCCATGTTGGTAATGACCAGGTCTAGGATATTGGAGCCCCTGGTGGGACAATGGATTAGTTGATCCAGGGCATTGGAATTTATGAATTCCAAGAACCGTTGGGAAAAGGAGTTGGTACCCGAGTAGTTTTCCCAATTAATGGCAGGGTAGTTAAAGTCACCCAGTATTAGGGTGTTTGGTTGTATCTTAATATTTTCCAGTATGTTTAGAAAGGTGTAAATCTTGGGGAATGGTGGGGGATCTGTAGCAAGCTACAATTTGGATTGCAGTCTTACCTAGTGTTAGTTACACCTGGAGAATTTCAGATGCATTGTGTTGGGCAACTCGCCTGGAGGTGTGAATATCCTTGGTGAATATGGACACTCCTCCAACTTTAGTGTTTCAGTTTTGTGGCCGAAAAGTGTGGTAAGAATTTTAGCCTGGTATTCCAGGGGTGCTCTCTGGAGCCTTGAACCAGGTCTCAGTTACTGCACAGATATCGATGTTCTCCATTTTTAGGAGTGCCTCGAGAGAGTGCATTTTGAGGTTTAGACTTCTAGCATTGAGTAGCATTACCTTCAGATTTTGCATGCTTGTATCTGTTATGGTGGTGGTTTTATCCTTTGAACCTTGCCTAAAAAAGGCACTACAGGGGTGGCAAGAGCTTTAGCCAGTAACCTGAATCCCAGGTGTGACAGGTGTAGACCATCTCTGGCAAAGCATTGTGGTTTGTCGATCATGTCTTCCCAGGCAGACAAATACTGGATCCCCTTTGAATGACACCAGAAGCTTAGACAATTGTTGAAGTCAATCATTTTGTCCTTATACTGTGTATCATTCTGGGTGAAGGCAGGATGCTACTAAGGGCTAGGGTCATACCTGCCTGGGTCACATGATCCAAGAGCTCTTCCATGTCTCTTTTCATGTAGTCCAGGGAGGTATGTATCAAGTCATTCACTCTAGCATGGACAATGACAGAGTCATATTTGTACTTGTTGTGGAGTGACTTGAGTGCATGCGTTATGTGGCGGATCCTGACTCCCGACAGGCAGCTGACTGTAATTTTCTCCTTGTTCAGCCTGGAGAGTGGGACATCAGTGTGCCTGACTATAGAGTCACCTATGACTAAAGTTTTGGATACATTGTCTTGCCTTAGGGGCTGTTGTTGGGTGGCACACTGGTGTTGTGAGCTATGTGTCACTTTGGTTGTGACTGGTGTTTGTATGCGTTTCGGCTTCGGAGGTCCTTGTTGCTTGGGCAGGTTAATGTTAAGGGCCTCTGCATATGTGGGTTTAGTGTTGCTATGTGTGGGTGTTGATGGTGTGGGTTTTGAAGGGCTGTGAGTTGCTTGAGGTGTAATGCAGGTGTTAACCTTCTCCTCTTGACTGTCCAGCACAATCTTGGCCGGAGAGAGCTTTACTTCCAGTTTAGCTATGTAAGTGCATCTGTCACAGGTTGTAGTGTTGGGTGGTAGGAGGAGAGGATTGTCTGTGTACATGAGACAGTTGCCGTACTGCCCCAGTATGCCCAGATTCACCAGGTGGACATGAGAAATTACTGAAAGCTGACCCTTGGACATGCCTGTTTAGGTGCTTTTTTGTAAAGTTTAAGAGCTGTTTTCCCTTACCTTTGCAAGGTACTTTGCAATTATAGGCTGTAGGCTGTTTAGTGCCTATGATTAATTTCTCCTTATTGACAAGGAGAGCTGGGTGCTTGAATCAGTTTCAGGCTTCCTATTGCTTTCCAGCAGGTTCTAGAGCAAGTGCTAGTCACAGGAGTTCAGATTTTAGTGCTACTACTGAGAAACCAGCTAGTTCTAAGACTTCCTGGCGCCTGGAATAGTTTAACTGTAGCCTCGCAGTGTTGCACGATGTGAAAAATGTGCAAACAGACGTGTTTTTAAGCCAGAAAGTTGAAAGGGATAGAAATCAGCCCAAATAGACTAATAAAATTACAATTTCAGAGCTGTAACCACCCCTCTAGAGTTAGATAGGCAGTACAATGCTCACCAGTCCCACTGGTAAGCAGTAGGACTTCCCTCTACCACAGCAAGGTCTGAGCACAGAAAATAAAGTCCTGAGACAAGCAAAGCCTGGGATATGGACTGGCTAGAAAAGGTGGGAAACGAGCAAACAAGATAGTATTTTTTTTTGTTGAAACAGGCTAAACAATGCAATAATACAGTAAATAAACACAGAAAAGGCTAACACACGAGTGTGTAGTCCTAGACAGTAAATGCAATTAAAACTCTACAAAATTAGCAATTTAAAACTTTTTAAATGAAGCAAGGCAAGTGCACAACTGAAAAACAATTTAGGAGGCAGTAATACAGCAGAATAAGTAGCTAGTCTACATATACAGAGAAGTCTATATATATCGAAAAGCAACTAAAACACGCAAACACTTCAGATGCAGTGCAACCTAGAGCACCTGAGCTGTAGTAATATTAAGGCAATTACAGTTATAATAAATGCTCTAAAATATACTCTGTATTTCCAAAATGTTTGAGAAGCACAGTCAGAACCAAGGAGATTCAGGCAATTTTTTTTTTTGAAAGGGAAAAAGGAGAAACAGAAGGCCTTATCAGATGTTCTCTCTGTATTAGGTAGAATGATGAGGTAGCTGTATTAGGTAGAATTAGGTAGTAGTTTTCATTTAATAATTTATAGGTGAGTATTTCATAGGTTCATAGGTAGGTACTAGGCTATAGGCCCTAGGGCCTATATAAGCCTAGCCAAAAAATGTACCCTGGCTTTCGCCACTCAAGAAAATTATTTTCCTGTGCCCCGGTCGAGCAGAGCCACAGAAGTGATCCCTGGGTTGAATTTCCCCATTTCCCATCCAATCATCAAGATTTTTCTTGAAGAGTGCTAATGAGGAGCTCTGTTTGACATAGATAGGTAATCTGTTCCAGAGTATGGGAAGTCTCTGGGACAGGAATTTATTCCTCCAGCATGTTCTGTTTATTGTGGTGACAAGGTTTAGGTCCCTAGAGCGTGTAGCTCAGAGGGATTGGGATTTCTTTAAGTGAAGCATGTCCAACAGCTCTGGGTTTGACATAGCTTTGTATGTTAGGCAGAGATCACCCCTGAGTAGGTGATATGCGATGGAGGAAAGCTGTAGTTTTTTGAGACGGTCTGCGTAGGGTATCTGTTTGAGGCCAGTAATCCTCTTTGTGAGGTATTTCTGTGGTCTTTCCAGTTGTTGTAGATGTCTTGTGAGGTACATACCAAAAGGGGCATTGTACTCTATAATGGGTCTAATGAGTGATGAGTAGAGGGGAACAATGACCTCTTTTTTTCTGGATGAGAATCCTTTTGTGATGAGATGAGCCACGTAGAAGGATTTCCTGACCACTGTGGCAATGTGATTATCCAAGGAGAGACTACTGTCCACCTGTGTCCCAAGGTCTCTTATCACATTTTCGGCATTAAGTAGACTACCAGATATGTGGTAGTTCATGGGTACAGAGTTTTTACCAAAGGGGATGACAATACACTTTTTGGCATTGAGCTTCAGGCCATTTTTAGTAGAAACCAAGTAATAGCTTCCACAGAAAGTGATTTTTGTCTTTTAAATAGTATGAAAAGCTACAAATTATAGCTTTTCATAATTATAAAGCGCAGTAAAAGATAACTTATTCTGAACATCGTTCCCTGCAGTCTGAAAGCCCTTCCAAGCCCTGTCTTTGTGTGCAGGTCACTATTGTGCTTATTATTGGCTATCATCAACAGTAAAGTCATACAGTGGTGTCCTGCTATGTCCCATTCTCAGTTGTTAAGCAAAGACTAAGCCTTCTGTTGAAAAAAAAAATCCTTAAAGATTGCTGGATTTTCATGGCAGTAGTTCTAGCAGAAGGGGCATCTGGCTATCAGATACTGTAATGTAAAGGTTATGTACTGGGTTGGAGTTTCTAGCTATGTAGTGGATTGTATGCTGTATTTAAGTGTACATGTTTTACTTCCCGAGGAATTTATTTAGTTGAGTGATCAGTTAGTCTGACTCTGACCTTTTTAGCATTGAATGAACCATGTGATTTTTTTAATTATTTGTTTTGACTGTTACCATTTATTTTCTCTGAGCCTTATTACATGCTGGATTTAAGTCAGTATTTTATATTGTTTGTAATATATAGGAGTTTAAGATTAAATGGAAATAGCTATTTGCATTTTGTTTATTTTGCTTTCTCAAAAATGTTTTTTTGTGCAACCTTATCATCCATAAGGACTGATTATTATTGCATTATTTTACATAGTTGTTATGGCAGAATATGGCAAATTATTTCTCTAGTCTGTTTTGTTTGTGTAAGCAGTTCTTTTCTGTTGCTCCTCCCTTGCCTCTTTTGGAACTTGCCACCCATTGAAGGTCATATAGAAGGACTCAGATAACCTGTTCCATTCCCTCCTATTGCTCACATGAAATAATACATCTGATGTTGTTAATCTTCTCTCCATTCATCACTGATGGGTTCGGTTCCAAGCCTTCAGAACCGAGTCGGCCTTTTTACCAAGCTTGCACCATCCAAAAACTCTTGAGCTAAGCTTCTACCCAGAATGCCCTTCTCCCTGTTACCTCAGATCTCATTTGCCGCGTAGCCGTAAAGTCACATTTCAGCCGAGGTCTCAGCTAAGTGGAACATTATTTGATATTTTGTGTAGAAAACTTTTGATATTTTCTATTTTAGTGAGCTGTTTTTCTTCTGTCAGACCTTGATCTTTCTTCTCTGCTCTACCTGTTGTTACCGTTGGCAAACTTTCAAGTACCATTGTTGGTATGGCCTTCTCCCCTTACCCTTGTGGTGTTCCTTCAATACCATAGCTGGTATTTTCCTTTCTTTCCTAGCCTGTTAGTGTTTTTTCACTAAGGTGTTTCTGTTTTACTTATACATATCGCTGTAGTGATACAACTATGTAACTTTTTTGAACTTTGTTTGACTTATTAGTTCTGATGGTTATACTGTTTGCCTGTGGTGTCTCTTTGTCAAGATGTCGGATAGGAAAGGTACCTCAGGGTGTAAGCATTGTGCTTCATGTAATGGCAAGTTACCTAATAGTGATTCTCATGATGACTGTGTATACTGTTTGGGAGTGCCCCATCTTTTGGTGCAACCTCCATGTGACATTTGTCAGATTTTCAATCAACGCACTCTTAATGAGCACAAAAATAACCTGATACTGAAAGGGTTACTTAAGTCTCCCTTTTCAGAGGCCATTTCTGTGATGGAGGTCTCAACCCCTCTTAAAAAGACAAAAAGAGGTCCCACTCAGTTCCCTCCTTACCATCGCGTGATCAGGGTAAACCTGTGAAATCAAAGGTCCCAAAGTCGTCCTCTGAGCATAAATCTGCCTCAACAGCTCCGTCCTTGTCGGCTCCGAGCATCTCGAAACCTACGATACTGGTGCCAGCTTCGGTACCAATCTTGCCTTCGGCACTGATGATAAACCTCACTATGCGTACTACGACTTTGGCACCTGAGGCCACTAAGGCTCAGGGCACGCCTTTGATACCTTCATCAGTTATGATTTTGGAACTGACCATTTCGGCTCTGAGTGCCACGTCGGCATTGAGTGATTTTCCGAGCAAGTTGGATTTCACCCCATTAATCCCAGTCTCAAAACTTGAGACTTTGGTGCCGGCAGACCTTGCACCACAGACCTGATACTCCCCTTCGGTAGATCCATTTCTGGGCCAGATGTATAGCTTGTTCATTGACCAACCTGACTCTCCATCCAGTGTATCCAGTAGATCCACCAGGAGCCTGTCAGAACACGATGTGGTGCATCTTGTGGACCAGCTGTTGGCAGCCAGGGGGATAGCCACACTTTCTAAGACCCATCCACCTGCAGGACTTGGGTTGGTTTCTCCACAGACTCCTTCTTACACTCCTCCTTCAATCATTTTGGTTCAGAAGCCTTCTGCTGTGATGTCCTTCTCAGGCTCCGGGTTTGCCCCTTTGGTCTTCGGTTCCTGCGGAACCAGTCCTTACTCAATATGGGGATTGGGGGTTCGGGTCCATGCTTGTCTTTGGTTCTGTCCTCAGTGCCGATAACCACGTCCGCACCGATCCTGCTTGAGGCTCCATCAATGGGGGTGGGTTCATCAGAGCAGGGTGTGACCTCGGTCCTGAGGTTGTCTTTCTCGGTTCCAGGCTCCCATCTCTCTTCAGGTGGACCTGCTTTCCGTGCAATGGAGAGGGCTCTCACTTCTGGAAACACTCCTTTGATGTCAGAAGCCCAGGTATTTGCCCCCTGAGCTACAGCTGCCACAGACCACCCCCCTGGGGCACTGGGCAGAGAAGCAGCAGGACACCCCTGTTCAGGGTATTTGCTCTTCTGAGTCCTCCTCAGAGACCCCCCACTGAGGAGCCCCCTAGAAAGAGGACATGCAAGAGGAAGCACATGGGCTCACCCAAAGAGTCTTTAATGGAAGACATGGATTACGATGATGGTGAAGGATCCCCACGGTCACCTACTGATGATGTCTCCTTTGGAGACATCCTGGAAATGCCAAAACAGAGAGGTGACTGGAAGCCCTCCAACTCTTTGTCTGAGTAGTCTGTGTTCCTGCAGGCTTTCTGCACCTGGCATTCTACCTCTTGGGTGACCCCGCCTGCTAACGAGCTCATCCAGGTCATCATGCAGCACACTTGGAAGAACCCTGATTCCATTGAGGCGATCCCTCGATGACCTGACAAAAGTTTTTCCCCTCCCGAGGAGAACCCGCATTGGTCCAGAGGGTTACCAGTCGATGCTATGGTGGTGGCAGCGGCCAAGAAAAAATACTTGGCTGAGGAAAGTCCTGCTGTCCACCCATCCAACAGGGAGTCCCGGGCAGTAGACAGACTTGGGAAGTGAGTTTTTGCATCAGGGACGCTGCTATATGATCACTGAACTATTTGGCACATTTTACGAGGGACTTGATCTCCAAACTCTCTGGGACACTCGCAGGACAGCTGTCTGATGAGGTCAGGGACAAAGTGGCCTTGCAGCTCGCAACCCTGGAATCGATCTCCAACTCGTCCATGAAGTTGCTTTCACATGCAACCAAAGGGGTGGCTAGAGCAGTGGGTTCAGACATTGCCATGAGGCGTCATGCCTGGATGAGCATTTGTGACCTCATGGACCACTTCAAGTCTTCCTTTTTGAATGCTCCCATCGAAGCATCATCCCTTTTTGGATCTAAAGTGAAGAACATGCTAGCCAGGTGTGAGCAAGTCAGCAAGACCCTGTCTGCCATAGGCCTATGATTTTCCAATCCTCCATGTACCTTCTTCAGGAATAAGAGGAGTGGGAAAATGTGGCACAAAAAATCTCAGGGTCCTTTCTGTGCCACAAGTGGTGATGATACCCCCAGGGGCAGAGGGGGTAACAACTTTGGAAGACACCCCTACAGAGGCAGAGGGGGTCCTCTTAACCAAGGCTCCAGGGATTCCTTCTCTGGACAGCCTTATCAATGCTAATGAGGAGCAGCCCGATTACTTACCTCTGGATGCAGTTGGGGGTCATTTTTCTCTGCACCAAGCTGCCTGGCAATCTATTACCAATGATCATTGGGTGCAGAGTATAATCACCAGATGTTACACCATTCCTCTTTCTTGTCAACCAAATCTTCCAAAAAAGCTTCCCGACGTTCCACACAGTCAAAGGGAAGAAGCAGCTTCAGAGATAATAAAACTGTCTCAAAAAAGAGTCATCCAACCAGTCCCACCAGACCAACACGGGTCCATATTCTACTCAAGATTTTTTTGCCAAAAAGGATAGAGGACTGGAGACTCATTTTGGATCTCAGCAGCTTAAACAAATCTGTCACCCAAACCAAATTCTGGATGATCACGGTTCAGTCCATTCTCCCTTTTCTAAGGGAAGGTGATTGGATGTGCTCAATAGATCTCTGGGATGCATATTACTGCATCAAAATGGACAAACACTCCAGGAGTCTGCATCACTTCTGGCTAGGGGCCAGTTATTATCAATTTTGTACCCTGCAGTTCGGTCTCTCTACAGCCCTCAGAGTGTTCACGAAGTGCATGGCAGTGGTCACAGCTCACTTGAGACTCCAAGGATTCCAGGTGTTTCCATATTTGGATGACTGACTACTCACCGTCCCCACCGAGCATCTTCTGGTAACAGCACTGCATTATACACTCTCTCTAGCAAAAATGTTGGGAATAACAGTCCATTGGGAGAAATCAAACCTTACTCCTATATAACAAATAGAATTCATTGGAGCAGTGTTCAATACCCGGGTCTTGTCTGGTGTCACTCCCAAATCACAGCCTCCAATGACTGAGGCTCCAGCTCCAAGTGATACTCTGTCAAACAAAAGTTTCAGCGAGAGAAGTTCTTTAGGCACTAGGATCCATGGCAGCTTCAATTCCAATAGTGCCCCTAGCGAAGCTACACATGGAAATCCTATAATGACTCCTTCTTTGTCAGTGGTTCCCGAACTATCACCCCCCTCAGTTACCAGATCCAAATAACCAACTCCTGCAAGCAGGACCTCCTTTGTTGGATTAGTCCAGATACAGAACTTTTGAGTCGCCCATTTCAGTCCCCTCAGCCCAAGGCCATTGTGACCACGGATGCTTCCCTGATCGGGTGGGGTGGCCATTTACAGGGAAAGACAGTCCAAAGCGCATGGTCCACCTTAGAGGCCCACCTGCATATCAACGTTCTGGAATGGAGAGCAGTCCTGTTAGCATTGCAAGCTTTTCATTCGGTTCTCCCTTCTGGGACAATTGCAATTCAGTCAGACAACATGTCAGTGGTCTGGTATATCAACGAGCAAGGAGGAACCAAGTCCTATCCTCTGTGTCGAGAGGCCCTGAGAATTTGGCAGTGGGCGATAGCTTCCAACTGCTTTCTGATAGCAATGCATATCCCAGGTAGCGCCAATGTAATTGCAGACAAACTGAGCAGATGCATCATCCAGCCTCACGAGTGGTCCCTCAATCCCAAGGTGGTGACAAAAATCTTCAGCCACTGGGGCCAGCCTTTTCACCTCCCCATTGAGCAACAAGTGCAGCAGCTATTTCACCCTGCTTCCCTTGGAGGGGTAGTCCCCGAGAGATACGTTAATCCATGATTGGCCCACGGGATTTCTTTACGCTTATCCTCCCATTCCCCTGATTCCACAATTTCTAATGAAAGCTCTTCGGTTGAGATTAAAGGTGATCCTCATAGCTCTGTTCTGGCCTCGACAGGTTTGGTTCCCCTTCCTTCGGCCTCACCTAGTATACCTGTCGTGGATTCTGGACCCTCATTCAGATCTGAATACTCACTCCCAAGGGTTGAGCCACCCGAATCTGTCCAGCCTCAAGCTGACAGCTTGGTTTCTCCACTTCCATTAGTTGCCAGGCAAGCTAATCTCACCTCACCTGTTCGAGACATCATTCTGGCCTCTCATAAACCATCCACCAGAAGACTATATCAGGATAAATGGAAAAGGTTCTCCATCTGGTCTAATGATAACATCCTAGACCTGCATTTGGCTCCAGTGACTGCGGTACTGCAATACTTGGCTACGATTTTTGATAATGGAGCTCTGCCTCTACCGTACGAGTACATTTGGTGGCAATTTCTAATTTCCACAATGGTATAGATGGCACCCCTCTCATCTCTTTATGTCTATGCAAAGCCATTCTCAAGGGAACCTCTCGTATCAGGCCTCCTGTCAGACAGCCCGTGGAACCATGGAACCTCACTTTAGTCCTTCAGTCTTTGACTCAAAAACCCTTTGAACCTGCAGCAAAGTGTGACATAAAGTTCTTGTCCTATAAATCTTTGTTCTTAGTAGCCGTCACGTCAGCCACATGGGTCTCAGAGCTGCAGGCATTGTGTACCAGGATGCCCTGTCTGGTCTTCCATAAAGACAGAGTATCACTCTGGACTACTCATCCTTCCTTTCCAAAGTTGTTTCTGATTTTTCCATTAACCAGACCATTGATGTCTCAGTGTTCTTTCCGAATTTTTCCAATAAAGTAGAGTACTGCCTACACTCCTTGGATGTTCATAGGCAACTGAGATTTTACCTAGACAGGACCAAACCTATCCGTAAGTCTGAACAGCTTATCATCTTCTTTTCTGGGCCTAGAATGGAAATGCTGTTTCCAAGGTTACGTTATCAAAATGGCTAAGAGAATGCATATGTTTCATCTACTCCCTCATAGAAGAACCTATGCCTACAGTTAAAGCTCACTCCACTAGATCTATGGCAACATTTGTATCTTTCCATTCCAGCGCTTCCATGGATGACATTTGCGCAGCAGCGACTTGGGCTAAGCCTCATACCTTTATCAATCATTACAAATTGGACTTGGTCTCCAGAGGGAGAGCTGCCTTCGGCTCAATGGTACTCAGAAATGTTCTTCTATAAGGGCCACCCATGGACCTCAAGGTAGCTTAGGATTCTGTCCCATCATTGATGAATATATATGGGTCTACTTCATTTTGTTGAAAACTCATTTCACTGAAACTCATTTCGTTAAAAATTCATTTCACTGAAACTCAGCTGCCTAAGCACAATTCACTGAAAGCTCACTTCGCTGAAAACTCATTTGACTGAAACTCATTTTGCTGAAAGGTATATGCTCTGTTTCCCACTGTAGTGCGATCCTGGAGTTAGTATATATAGTAAGGGGGAGGCACAGCCCCCCCCACATAGTTTGGGTATATATTGTCATCTGGGAAGAGTTATTCATTCGACTTGTAAGTATCCATGTCTATGGTTTACAATGCTGTACCCCCCCCTCCAGGATCGCACTACAGTGGGGAACAGGGCATATACCTTTCAGCGAAATGAGTTTCAGTCAAATGAGTTTTCAGTGAAGTGAGCTTTCAGTGAATTTTTGCTTAAGCAGCTGAGTTTCAGTGAAATGAGTTTTCAACAAAATGAGTTTCAGTGAAATGAGTTTTCATTGAAATGAAGTAAACACACACACACACATATATATATATATATATATATATATATATATATATATATATATATATATATATGTATATATATTTCTTTTCTGTATCTTTTACTCTTTTTAGAAAAGACCTACAAAAACTATTAAAGGATCCCTTATTATTTGAAAGCTTTTGTTTAGAACAGAAGAATAGAAGAAGCCATGTGGTTTCAGTAAAATTTATATCAACTTTCATATCCCAGTCGCAGAGCCATAGGAATGCTGGGATTAATGGGGCACCTGCTATAAGGACCAACTTGTAGGGTGGCTGCAATAGCCTGACAGTTCTCATGACTGCAATTGCACTTGCTTCTGGGCAGCTTGCAAACTGTCCAACTATTAAATATTTTAAAGTCAGACAGTTAGTTTACAAGCTGCCTACAAGTAATTATGGTCATGATCCAGCTTGTAAACTGTAAGTGTTGACAATTTGTAAGCTGAAACTGTTGTATCAGGCAATTACCTTTAGAGCATAAAAATGGAACACTAATGAACGTTTTGCTCAGGACACAAAACTGTTTTACTGCAGCTCTGCTCAAAGCCTCCCATATCTATGGAATAAACTCCCATTCTCAATTAAACTCAGATATCAGTCAGTATTTTCAAGAAGAAACTGCATGACTACATGTGCCCACTATTTTCCAACATGGGATCCTGGACAGCAAGTCCCATGGTTTACAATATGCCTTAACCTTGTTCACCAAACTTATGAATATAATCCTCCAAAATCCATCCTCTGTGTTTCTTTTTGTTCTCTTTGCCATCACACAGTCCTCTTAAGTGCCCATAGCAAGTCTTAAATTTCTGATCCCCCCTCAGGTGAGAATAGATCCATCTCTCATAATCTCTCCTCATACTTGTCCTCCATTCATTGTATTTCCCTGGCTACATTCCTTTACATCTTCCTGACTATCCTGATATTCTTATTCTTATACGGGACCTGACAAGGGATCTAAGGAAGGATAATATCACTCTTTCTTTTTCTGGAGTCTTTACTGTAAGGATACAGCCCCATATATTAACTGGCCTTGGCTACATCTTCCATTGTAACTGATGGTTCATTTGTACTGTTAGTACCACGCCAAAGCCTTTCTTATGATCTGTAATGTTTTAATATCATTCCTCCCAAGTGAGATTCCATTTTGAGATTGTTATAGCCATGAGAAATACTTCACACTTCCTCACATTAAATCTTAGATACCCTTTCATAGGTCCCATCAAAGGTTTGCTTGCCCATCTTCCACTGTCCCTTGCTAGTGTCATCCACAAATAGGCTGATCCTGTTCTCAGTGCCCCTTGTGATGTATAATGTACAGATACTAAACAATATTGTTTCCATGACTGACCCACATGGACCCCACAGACAACTTCTGTTTTCTTTGACAAAGTCATCCTTACTAGTTTTCCCAGATACCTATCTAGCCATTTTGTCAGCACCTGTCCTACTCCAGGTCCATTCAGTCGGTATCGCAACTTCCTGTGAGGGACTGATGCAAAGGCTTTACAGAACTTAAAGTATGGGTTACTGACTGGTATCCTTTGCCAGACTGAAAAGTTTCCAAATATTTAAAACTGTGTCAAAATGTTCCACAGCACTGCAATGTCCTTTTCTGGTATTACCAGGTATAAAATAATATCATCTGCAAACAGAGCCAGCTTTTCATGACCACTGTGACACCCATGCCCTGGCCCAGCAATCAAGGAACCTCAATCCTCATCACTAACACCAGTGAGAGGAGTGTCATATAGGAGGAAAGGATAACAAATACACAC
This sequence comes from Protopterus annectens, assembly GCF_019279795.1. Classification (NCBI taxonomy): domain Eukaryota; kingdom Metazoa; phylum Chordata; order Ceratodontiformes; family Protopteridae; genus Protopterus; species Protopterus annectens. The sequence continues at coordinate 69,612,754 of NC_056739.1, read as the reverse complement.
AGTAAAGTCCAATTTCCCTTAAGAGCACACAGGGATCACAGTCAGTCCAGGAGTGGTCACTCCCTTGCTCTCTAGATCCCCAGTAAGACTCCCCACTTGCACAGTTATAGGGTCCAGATCTCAGCCTAGTGGGCAAGCTAAAACCTCTAGCACCCTCTCTGTCCAACCAGTGCTTCATGTCCCTGCCCAAGCAGCTCACACACACACACACACACACACACACACACACACACACACACACACACACACACACACACACACACACACACACTTTGAGAAGAGTTTATACAACCACACAGACACTCCTGGGGAAGGCTGGCACAGGTTCTCCAGCTGTGCCCCTTTTCCCAGACTATATGGTAGTGCCAGCTGCTACCACCCACTAATATTTATCAGCTACTTAAAGACCCTTAAAAGGGTGTCCAATTATTAGTGTGCGATATTGTTATCCAATTGGTAGTATAGCCCAGGGCTAAAGCTATTGAAGTGGCTTTGTACAATTTTACCAAAGGCATGCAAGTACTCTAAATAGCTTAAATTATCTCTACAAAACAGCCAAAGGTGAAAGGGTTTTAAAATAGTTAATAACAAATAGTCAAAACACAAGACAATACTTTTTACTGCACAGTGCTAGTCAAGAGTTCAAAGATCACAGAGAAATACTTAAAATAATTCAGTAGTACATTCTGACATCACAGAAAAACACTTAGTCTAATCTTTCTGGTTTCTAGCTATTTCTAAAAGAAAACACAAATCTAAGAAAAACTTACATACAGAGCAAGACAGTGCTGCTGAGTTGGATGATCAAGACAAAAATTCTTAATGCTCTCTGATTCTCTCTGTTTTTAAAATCACATTCCTAGTTCCCATTACATCATTCTTCACACTTCCCTGGGTTCCCAAGCTAACAGAAACTACATTTACATTCTTCACCTCTGGGCAGAAATCAATACATTAAAGAACATTTATGCATGCAAATTCTGGACATTAACTCTGGCCTTAAAACAATAGGCAGGATGCCGCACTCTAGACTCACCGGCTCCGAGTCCTAACACCAAAGGGTCACAACATGCTTTACTTGGTCAGTAGAGTGCACTGTTGTTACATTTTTTTCCATTTTAACATGTAACACTATTTTTACCATTTAAGACAACAAGTCTGTGGTTTACATTAATATTTAGATATGACAGAATTATCTCCAAAATTCTATCTGGCTAGGCTGGCAGCCTTCATCTATCTTCACTCAATCTTCACATATAATTTTTCAAGTGATCCTTGAGAAATGCTGCTTGAGGGAGTTAGGTCTATCTGAGTATACCTTACCCCATTCCCTGTCTTGAGAGCCCATCTGCATTGGCATTGCTAATCCCATTACAGTGCTGCAGTGCTGCACAGACATATCATATGCTTGCAACCCCAGGCTCCATCTTAGTAACTTGGCATTTTGCTGACTGGCTCTGTTTAACCATGTTAGGGGATTGTGATCTGTCATAACAGTGAATTTCCTTCCATACAGATAAGGCTGAAGTTTCTGCTGTGCCCACACTATGGCTAAACATTCCTTTTCTACAGCTGCATAGCATTCCTTCCTGGGTTGTTGCCTATGACTGAGATAAACCATTGGGTGCTCTTCTCCCTCTGAAGAAATCTGGCTAAGTACAGTCCCCACCCCTTGGTTCGAAGCATCCACCTGCACAACAAAGTATTTGCTGTAATCTGGACTGGCTAACACAGGGGGTCCTCTCAAAGCTTCTTTAAGCTTCTGGAATGCCTGCTCACATGCTGGGTTTCACACTACCTTATCTGGCCTGTTTTTCCTTGTCAGGTTTGTGAGGGGAGCAGCTATGGTACTATAACTGGGGACAAACTTTCTGTAGTACCCTGCTGTCCCTAAAAATGCCCTCACCTGCTTTTTAGTAACAGGTGCAGGCCATGCCTAAATGGCTTCCACTTTGACAGGTTCTGGCCTTATCTTACCATTCCCCACTCTATGTCCTAGATAGGAGACCTCTGCCATACCCACCTGACATTTGCTCGGCTTAATGGTCAACCCTGCCCTCTGTAGTCTGCTGTGCATCTCCTTGACATGTTGAAGGTGCTCTTGCCAGAAATGGCTGTGGATGGCAATATCATCTAGGTAAGCAAGGGCAAACCCTCCTGCTCCTGCTAGGATATGATCTACCAGCCTCTGGAAAGTTGCTGGGGCATTCTTCATCTCAAAGGGCATCTTTGTGAATTCATACAAGCCAAAAGGAGTCAGAAAGGCTGACTTCTCTCTAGCACTGGGAGTCAAGGGCACCTGCCAGTAACCCTTGGTAAGATCAATGGTTGTAAGATACTTAGCCCCTCCCAGCTGCTCTAGGGCCTCATCTGTCCTAGGCATGGGGTAAGTATCTGACTCTGTGTGACTATTTAATTTCCTGTAGTCTACACAGAACCTGGTGCTGCCATCCTTCTTTGGCACCAGCAACCTGGGGAGGCCCAGGGACTGTTGGACTCTTGAATCACTCCTACTTCCAACATGTCCTGTACCTCCTCCCTCAGAGTCTGTTTGACTCTCTCAGGTGCTCTATAAAGGGCCTGCCTAATAGGCCTTTGGGGTCCTGTATCCACGTGGTGCTGCCCCAGGTGGGTGCACCCTGGTTTTGCAGTGAACATGTCCCCAAATTCCTGCAACACTGCTTGGATTTCTCAAACCTGGGTAGGAGAGGTGTCAGCCCAAGCCTCACTGTGAAGATCAGTCACCAGATCTCCCTCAGACCCCTCCTGCAATCCACTGCAAATGCCCAGCACAAGGGCCTCCCTATCATGGTAAGGTTTCATCATGTTAACATGGTACAATTTGTGTCCTCGCCTTCTGCCTAGCTGTTCTACCAAGTAATTAACATCACTTACCTTTTTTACCACCTTGTAGGGTCCCTCCCAAGCTGCTTGCAGCTTGTTGTGTCTGACAGGAATGAGAACCATTACCTGCTGCCCCACAGCATACTCTCTAGCTCGAGCATTCCTGTCATACCACACCTTGTTTTGTTGTTGGGCTTCTGCCAGGTTCTCCTGGGCCAAGCCCATGAGTTCCCTCAGCCTTGTCCTTTGGTTCAGGACGTATGCCACAACAGACTCCTTGTGAAAATTGCGGGTCTACTTTAATTAAACAAAAGCAGAATCCGTTCGAATACGAATCTGTCGGCACTTAAAAAGTGAAACGTGGAAATGTTGAACACACTAAATAGCGAAATCAGAAATGTCGAATTATCATAGTTGGCCCATCTGCGGTATAGCTCCGTAAGGTAAGTGTGTGATAGTTACGGACCTTAGGGTTAGGGTGCAGGTTAAGGTAAGTGTATAGATAGGTAATGTATGTAAGGTTTAGTGTAGGGTTTTGTTAAGTGTATGTGTGCCACTCCAGATGAGTTGGGGAAGAAGGGAGACCTATACTTGGCAAGCAGGGCAGCCCTGCACTGGAAAGGGACCCCTAGTACTGCTCATGGGTCTAAAGGAACCCATGGTGGGCAGCGCAGTCTGTGCTGCCCACCCATGGTGGGCAGCACAGACTGCCCCAACAGAATCTGCCAGTAGCAGGGGAAGCCATTAGTCCAGGTACACATCCAGGAGCTAAGGTTAAATGTTTTGAATGCAACCAGTGGGGCCATGTGGCATACAGGTGTCCATGGAGGCAAGGTGGGGAACAAAAGGTGAGGGAGCCAGTAAGTGGGAAAACCAAAATGCCAATAATAGGTTGTCTTGAGTCAACAAGGGTACCAAACTACCATCCTGTAGATGTCCTGATAGGGAAGGATTTGGATGAGGCAGTACCATGTGTTTGTACAGTTACATACAGTCAGGCTAGGAGAAAAGCATGTGGGACTGGTAGCCTGGGGCAGACCCAGACAGACTACATACTTGCAGCCAGGACTGGTGAGGTGGTTACTTCAGGGAGGGAGCTACCCTGTAGCAGTGAGACTAAAGGTGAGCCACAGCTGCTTGGGGGTACTGATGGTCCCTCGGACAGAGTGACTGCAAAGGTAGAGGTGAGTAGTAGTACCCAGTCTGACAGTGAGTCACCACTGTCAGAGGATGCCAGACTTCCTGTGGAAGGGGAGCTGGGAAGGGTTACAAGGAGAGAGTTGAGACAGGCACAGCTCTCAATCCCTACATTGCAAGGTCTGAGGCAGGTAGCTAGGGAGACACCTGATTCTCAAGGAAAGGGGGAATCTGTATACTGAGACAATGGGTTACTGTACAGAGAGTGAATCACTGAGGAAGGGCTAGAAGGTGAGAGAGTACAGCAGTTGGTAGTGCCTAGAACCTTCCATCTGGCACTTCTAGCCATAGCCCACGATATTCCCTTTGCAGGTCATATGGGTATAAAATGTACAAAGAGGCGTATTATGCAGAACTTCTATTGGCCTGGAATTTCCAGAGATATAACAGGGTACTGCAGGACCTTTGAGTAGTGCCAAAAGGTAGGCAAGGCAGGAGACAAGGTGAGAGCTCTTTTGATGCCTTTGCCTGTGACTGAGGAGCCATTTCATAGGGTAGCTATGGATATTGTGGGTTCTATGAGTACCCCAAGTTCCACAGGGAAAAACATATCCTAGTGGTAGTGGATTATGCTACAAGATACCCTGAGGCAGTGGCTTTGCCCTCCATTGAGGCAGAGGAGGTGGCAAATGTTTTGTTAGAGATTTTTAGCAGGGTTGGTTTCCCAAAAGAAATACTGACTGACAGATGTGCCAATTTCATGTCAGACCTGCTGGCTTGTCTGTGGATGTCCTGTGGGGTGAAGCACATGAAGACCACCCACTCACATCCCCAGACTAATGGTCTTGTTGAGAGGTTAAACTCTACCATCAAGTTTATGCTATGGGCATTTGCAGATCAGTTTAAGAGGGAGTGGGACAAATATTTGCCCCATCTGTTGTTTGCTTAGAGAGAGGTTCCCCAGGAATCCACAGGTTTTTCACCCTTTGAGTTGCTGTATGGGCATAGGGTGAGGGGACCTCTAGATTTAATTTGAGATGAGTGGGAAGGTGAGTGAGATTCTGGGTCTACTTTAATTAAATGAAAGCGGAATCCGTCAAATACGAATCTGTCTACACATAAACAGCGAAACACGATAACGTCGAACACACAAAACCGCAAAATTTAAACATCTAAACCGCAATAGTCTGCCAACCCCACCACCCGTAACATACTACCTAAGCAAACACAACAACAAAAAACACATACATACACTAACCAAAACCCTACTACTAACCCTAAGTTAAAGCACCAAAACCCCACTTGTAACCCTCCACTAAACCCCTCATGCACAACTATCTATGCACTACCCTTAACCCCTCCCTAACCCTAAGGTCCGTAACTACCACACACTTACCCTACAGAACTATACCCACATCTGAAGTGGCACATTGTCTATCAGCTAACCAGATCCTCATGTCCTCAGGCAAAGTGCTAAGGGCTTGTTCCCTCACCAAAAGGTCTGCCAACTCTTCAAAAGTGGTGACCTGACATCCACTCACCCACCTATGGAAATAAGTGCTCAGTTCAGCAACATATTCACACATACTTTCATCTGCCTTGCATCTATGCTCACAAAACTTTTTCCTATACGTTTCAGGTGTTATTTTAAACAATTCTAACAAGTGATTTTTAACAGCAGTATAATCAAAACATGCAACGTCAGACATTTTTGACAAAACAGTTACAGCTTTACCATGGAGTAAGGGGGTCAGGAACTGTACCCAGAGCCTTTGGTCAACATCATTCTGTTTGCATACCCTCTCAAACATATGAATTAAACTATCAAAGTTATCCACCTCTTTAAACTGTGGAAGAAATTTACTGATCTTTTGTGCTTCTGGGGTCCAGTTACTCCCTTCCCCATTACCTCCATGACTCTGGCGAAGAGTCAGCATTTCCCTCTCATGCTTTCTCTACTGCTCCTTTTCCTCAGCTTCCAGGCATAGCAGTTTCTCATTCTCCTCAGCCTGTAGACTCCTCAGTCTCTCAGCTGCTTCTATCTCCAAATGCCCGGCCTCCAACTCAAGTCTCTTTAGCTCCAGATGGATTTTTAAGTCCTCTGCAGAAAGGTTGAGCTTTCCATTCTCCGATGATATTATATCTCCACTGCCAGTCTGATTGTCCCCTGGTTGCTTTCTGATGCAGCTGTAACCAAGGCTGCAATCAGGTCTGCCTTAGTCAGGTTTCCATGCACCAGTCCCCTAGCCTGGCACATCTCCACCAGCTGGCTCCTTGTCAGCTTTCCATACTCCTCTGCTGACATGCTGCCTGCTCACCCTGACTAACTAAGAAATAAAATAATTCTGATCTGAACACTGAGTATTCAATGCATGGCTGATTTAGAGTACAAAACACATTCAAAGCTCACTGTACACCAGCTACAGGAATTCACTCTTCCCACACCACTACAAGTCAATTAGTATTTGCCAACCAATTAATATGTGGTGTGGATATCCCACAACTGCCAAACAATTAATATTTGATGCCCCTGCCCTGGCCCAGCAATCAAGGAGCCTCAATCCTCACCACTAACACCAGTGAGGGGTGTCTCATACAGGAGGAAAGGATAACAAATACACACAGTGAAGTGCAATTTCCCTTAAGAGCACACAGAGATCACAGTCAGTCCTGGGCTGGTCACTCCCTTGCTCTCCAGGTCCCCAATAAGACTCCCCACTGGCACAGCTATAGGGTCCAGATCTCAGCCTAGTGGGCAAGCTAAAACCTCCAGCACCCTCTCTGTCCAACCAGTGCTTCGTGTCCCTGCCCAAATAGCTGACATACACACACACACACACACACACACACACACACACACACACACACACACTTTGAGAAGAGTTTATACAACCACACAGACACTCCTGTGGAAGGCTGGCACAGGTTCTCCAGCTGTGCCCCTTTTTCCCAGACTATATGGTAGTGCCAGCTGCCACCACCCACTAATATTTATCAGCTACTCAAAGGCCCTTAAAAGGGTGTCCAATTATTATTGTGCAATATTATTATCCCATTGGTAGTATAGCCCAGGGTTAAAGCTATTGAAGTGACTTTGTACAATTTTACCCAAGGCATGCAAGTACTGTAAAAAGCTTAAACTATCTCTACAAAAACAGCTACAGTTGAAAGGGTTTAAAAATATTTAATAACAAATAGTCAAAACACAAGGCAATACTTTTTACTACAAAGTGCTAGTCAAGAGTTCAGAGATCACATAGAAATACTTAAAATAATTCAGTAATACAGTTCTGACATCACAGAAAAACACATAGTCTAATCTTTCTAGTTTCTAGCTATTTCTAAGAGACAACACAAGTCTAAGATAAACTTACATATAGAGCAAGATAGTGCTGCTGAGCTGGATGGTCAAGACAAAAATGCTTAATGCTCTCTGATTCTGTCTGCTTCTAAAATCACATTCCTGGTTCACATTACATCATTCTTCACACTTCCCTGGATTCCCAGACTAACAGAAACTACATTTACATTCTTCGCCTCTGGGCAGAAACCAGAGCAATAAATGACATTCATGCATGCAAATTCTGGCCATTAACTCTGGCCTTAAAACAATAGGCAGGATGCCCCACTCTAGACTTACTGACTCCAAGTCCCAACATCAAAGGATCACAACATGCTTTACTTGGTCAGTAGAGTGCACTGTTGTTACATTTTTTCAGTTCCACGTGTAACACTATTTTTACCATTTAAGACAACAAGCATGTGATTTACATTAATATTTACAGATGACAGAATTATCTCCAAAATTCTATCTGGCTAGGCTGGCAGCCTTCATCTATCTTCACCCAATCTTCACAACTACTATACCAATTATATCTTTGAATTACTAAGTCCCTTATTTTCTTTGCCAGTGGTAGTAAATATAATAGAAATAACAAAGGGGAAAGAGGACATCCCTGCCTGGTTCTTCTGCTCAAGTAGACATTATCATAGAGGACCCCACCCACTTTAATTTTCACCTCTGATCCTCATATATCCTTCTAATCAAACTTATAATTTTATCATGGAATGCAAATGCTTCCATTGTCCTGCTCATAAAGTCCCAGCTTACTCTATCAAATGCTTTCTCTGCATCAAGACCCACCAACAACAATGGTATCTTCTTACATTCTGCTTCCCTCTGGATCATTAATTTTTTTTAATGTTTTTGAATGTTTGCTTCCCATACACACTACCACATTGATCCCCATCTATCAATTCTGGCATCACGTTTACCATTCTTATATCCATTATAGACATAAACACTTTATAATCATGATTTGGTACTGAAATGGCCTGTATAAAGCTGGATCAGATGGATCTTTACTCTCTTTAGGTATTACAGCTACCACTGCTTTCTTCCAGGATGTCGGTGCTTCTCCTCCTCTTAAAATACTGTTAAATACAACCTTCCAGATCTTTATCAGTTTTTCCCTCCCAGCTTCCAAACTTCTACAGGAATACCATCTATTTCTGGGGACTTTCCTGTAGATTGGTTAAACATCACCATTTTTATCTCATCTCCTCCTATACTAACTGTTAGTAATTGAGCCTCATCTACCTCTAACATTGGCATATTTAATTCTTCCATAAACATTCCTGATTTTATCTTTTCTTGATTTTTATATTTCTCTGCTTTATACAGAATTTCACTGAATTTCCAAATTATGTCTAATACTTCTACAGGACCTCTTATCTTCCTTGTTATAGGCTCTGTAAGCTTGGTGACAGCCTTTCTACTTTCTGTTGCGTGAATCTTTCTGCTAAAAGTTTTTGTGTTCTGGAGTTATTATCAAAAAAACAGTTGCTTAACAGCAATCTTTCTAAACTCATGTATATTACTGAGGTAATCTCTTATTTTCTGTTTAGCATTCTGTAGTTGCTCCTCTTCTTGGTCTATGAGATTCCCCTTGTTTTGCAGTATTTTAATATTTGTCAGTCCCTCTAAATAATTCTTGTTACTTCCTAGCCATATCTCCCTTTCTTTTATTTCCACCCTGCTTTTAAACTCCACTTTAATTTTATCCCACTCCCTTGCTAAATTTTCAGAAGAAATTTCTATCTTCTCTAATATCTTCTGAATAATTTCCACTGCCAATTCCTTAAATTTACTCTCTTTTCAATAGATATGTAGGAAAGTGCCAGTGTCTCATTTTTATTTCATTACCCTGTGTTTTTATTTGTCGTTATTATTGGTGAATGATCTGAAATAGTTATTGGGTGCGTATCAAGATTTTCAATTAAATGCACATGTTCCTGTGAAATATAAACTCTGTCTAGTCTAGCCCAGTTTTGTATCTTAGAGAATAATATGTAAATTCACTCTGAACTCCTAGTACTGAACTTACATCTTCCATGCCAAATATTTTCATAAATTTCTTCAAAAATCTTCCCTCCATTGTTATATTTTCCCATCTGGACCCCCAGACACATCCTCACCATTACAAATGAAACTTCAGTCGCCTGCTATAAGTAATATTTCTTGCTGAAAGCTGATTATTTCTCCCAGAATTTTTTTAAGCTCCATTATAGCAGTTTTAGGTGGGATACAAATACATGTCAGTGTAATCCTCTTCCCTTGCTAGTAGCCCCTTAGTACTGCAAATCTACCATTATTATCTTTTTTTTATTTTCTTCTATCACTATTTGAACTCCTCTTGCAATTAATATAAGTACTCCTCTTTTTCTTTTTCCCAGGTATTCCACTGAATAACCATCCTGAACACCTCCCTTTATCAGATTTTCATGTTCAGGTCTTTTCATGGTACCCCCTTTAGCATAGCTATTTGCAGTCTATGTTTTTTAATATAGTTGTAGAAAACAATGCAGACGTACCACCATATGTTTCATTTTTTAATATAGTTCACTACCCTTTCTTTTTTGTACTTATCTGTGAGACCATTGACATTTAAAGACATCACAAAAAATATCATTGCATTGAAAAGTTATTTTTCCCACGTTTTATGTATAACAGCTCTTTTATTGAATGTCTAGTTGCAGTTTTTGTGTTACATGCATACACTGTTTGGCATTTTTATCTTTTGTACAGTTGTTTCTTGTCATAACCATTTGAGCCTATGTCACATCTTATCAGTGGCACAGACTATCATCATTTTACCATGCCTCCTTCCACTTATGTAATAGTCCTTCCAGTTCTCTACTAGTCCATATCCTTTTTCGTCACTTTCTGAGCCATCTACTATAATCCTCAATCTTATCCTCTATTACTGTGCTAGAACATGGTACTGATAGTTCCTTCAAAAAAGCCACTGCACATCTCTACTCTTTGCACATCACAGAAATTTCCCATGATTTTCCCACTGCTTCTTCTGGAATTCCATCCATATTTATGGATAGCTACTAGGGCTATATTTATGAAAGTAATTTGAATACATCTGTTGGTAGAGAATAAGGGGAAAGCTAGGCTTTTAGTAAGTGGATACACAGAGGGATTAATCAAAGAACAAAAGCTAAGTGTATGGCAGCATTGTACTGATGGAAACATTAAGCCATGAGTAGAATATGAAGATGGTAGCAGTAGTAATATTAAAACAAGCAGTAGAAATATAGGCAGTAATGTGCGTAGTACAAAAGTAAGAATGATTTCAAAGCGTTGGCCAGTTAGTAAGGAGACTGAAAAAGTTATAAGATCAAACTGGGATATTTTGGTTAATAATAACACACTTACAAAGGTTGATGGAAAGAATAAATTTTCTAAAGACGTGCATCAAATGTTGGGTCACAACTAAATCAAAATCATTTTGGGAGAGGGACCATTAAGTGTGGCAAATGCAGTATATGTTTAAATATGGAAGATTTATACATAGACTAGTATATAAAGGATGGTCTATACTGAACAGGGTGGAATATAAATGGCAGTCTATAGTTCCAAGCCATCTTAGTTTAGCCAAAGCAAGTATAGCATTTCAGTAAGAGTGAGGTTTTTATGGTCATTGGCTGATTGGGGTTACCTGGACTACGGCTTGGAGTAAGCACCTCATTGGTTCTTTGAGCTTTTTTTTAAAGTTGTTTCAGGTTTCAACTTTGTTACTTAAGACGTCAACTTGTGAGTGTTTCTGCCATTTCACACTGTGCTAATCAGAGGAAAGGCACTGAGCAAACTAATCTATGATATATTAAGTATCCTGTTTTTTTTGCTTATTTTTACGAGTTAATTATAACACTTTTATTGTCTGCAAATACTTTTCTTGCTAGTTACATGGTGTGTGAGGTATTAACTAGAAATTGTCTACAATTGTTAAGCATCTGGTTGGGTTTGTTTGTTCTGGTGGCTTTGCAGTTGCCCACCTCTACTGTAAATTTGATCTGGGACACTTCTCCCAGTCTAGTGTCATTACCTTATTCTACCTAATCCAGGGAGAACATTTGAGAAGGCCAACCCACTTAGTATCTGCTCCTCCCTTTCCACTTTACAAAAAAAAAAATTCTAAGCTTGATTCCTGCCTTTCCTGTAAGTTTTCTAGTCCAGGTACAGATTTGCTGTATCCAGGACTGTTTGTAAGCTTCTGAGCCCCCAAGCCTTTCTGTGTTGGAGGGAAGCCTTCTAGCTTAATTTTGTTTCTTAGAACTAGCCATTTTTTTATTTTCAGTACTCAAATCTGCTTCTTTGAGCTCAGCACTTGTTCAGGACTCATTGTAAGCACTAAATAAGCTACAAATTACTACAGCACTCAACTCTCCTCACCTGTCTAGAGGAATACAGTTTTTAGTACTTAATAAATAAGCACCTATTCAGGCATGTCTAAGGGTCAGCTCCTGGTGTTTTCTCCTGTCTACCTGATGAATCTGGGCATCATGGGGCAATGCAGCAATTGCCTCATGTACACAGGCAACCTTCTCCTCCTACCACCCAACACTACAACCTGTGAGAGATGCACTTATATAGCCAAACTGTAAGCAAAGCTCTCTTCACCGAAGACTGGACTAGACAGTCAAGAGGAGAAGGTAAACACTTGCACCACACCACACTCATCACATAGTCCCTCAAAACCTACACCACCAAAACACACACATAGAAACACAAAACACACACCTACATTCGCGGAGGCTCTCAATACAAATCTACCCAAGCAACAGGGACCTCCAAAGCAGAAATGCAAACAACCTCCACCTCCCAACACAACCCAAATGACACATAGCCCACAAACTCAGTGTGCCACTCAACCACAGCCCATGAGGCATAACAACATACCCAACAATCTAGTCATAGGTAACTCTATAGCTGGGCACACTGATGTTCCACTCACCAGGCTAAACAAGGAGAAAGTTACTGTCAGTTGCCTGTCGGGTGCCATGATCCACCAGATAATGCACACACTCAGGTCACTCCACAACAAGTACAAATATGACTCTGTCATTGTCTGTGTTGGTGTGAATGACCTGAGATGTACCTCCCTGAACTACATGAAAAGAGACATGGAGGAACTGTCCGATCTTGTAGCCCAGGCAGGTATGACCCTAGCCATGAGTAACATCCTGCCATCACCCAGAATGATACCACAGTACAAGAAAAAAATGACTGACTTCAACAATTGGCTAAGCTTCTGGTGTCATTCTAAGGGGATCCAGTATCTGTCTGCCTGGGATAACATGATCGACAAACCACGATGCTTTGCCAGAGATGGCCTGCACCTATCGCCCTTGGGATTCTGGATACTGGCTAAGGCTCTTGCCACCCCTATAGTGCCTTTTTTAGGCAAGGTTCAAATGGCAAATTCACCACCATAACAGGGACAAGCAAGCAAAATCTGAGGGTAATGCTACTCAATGCTAGAAGTCCAAACCTTAAAATGCATTCACTCGAGGCACTCCTTAAAATGGAGGACATCGACATCTGTGCAGTGACAGAGACCTGGTTCAAGGCCCCAGAGAGCACCCCTGCATTACCAGGCAATAATTCATACCACACCTTTCAGCCACCTAACCTGGACCGAAACACTAAAGGTGGAGGCGTGTCCATATTCATTAAGGATATCCACACCTCCAGGCTAGTTGCTCAGCATAATGCATCCAAGATTATCCAAGTGCAACTAACTCTGGGCAAGACTGCAATCCAAATTGTAGCTTGCTACAGATCCCCCACCATGCCCCAGGATTACCACTCCCCATTTCTTGACACACTGGAAAATATTAGTGTGCAACCTAACACCCTACTAATGGGCGATTTCAACTACCCCACCATTAACTGGGAAAACTACTCATGTACCAACTCTTGTGCTCAACGTTCTTTGGATTTCATAAATTCCAATGCCTTGGATCAACTTATCCACACCCCCACCAGGGGCAGCAATATCCTAGACTTGGTCATTACCAATATGAGCAACTGGTGTTCCACACCAGAGGTCAGTTCCTCTTGGTCAGACCCGACCATAAGCTAATCACCTTAGACATCCACATCCCACCCCCACCCCCCATTAGGGAAACCATCGTAAAAGATTTCTCCAAAGCCCACTTCACGCTTCTTAAGACAGAAGTGGCAAACTTCACGACACCCATGCTGACGGACAATAGAGGTATAACTGCTGAATCCTATACAAATGCACTTTATAAGCACTTATACGAGTGCATGGATCGTGCAATCCCTAACAGAACCAAAATGCTATCCTCCAAAAAAAGGAAGCCAATCTGGTGGTCCCCTGCCATAAACAAACTCTACAACAGAAGAAAGAAACTGTTGCAAAAAAAAGAGTAATATCCCATGATTGGAGGAACTCCCAGGTCAGCCTCAGTAAGAAGCTGAGATCCCTCATAAAATCCTCCAAAGTTAGTTACGAAAATAAAATCACCACTGATTCTAAAGACAACCACAAAGCATTCTATAGCTATGTCAAGAATCTCAATGGCAACACTCAGATCTACTCTGTGTTTCAGCACAATGGCACTAAATATACAGAACCAACTGATATTCCCAACATCCTGGCAGATAGGTTCAGTGCTAACTTTACCCCTCTCTCACCCCCTAAAGGTCCCATCTCTATACCAGAAGAATGCAAAGTTCCTGTAATCATGGCCGCACAGGTAAAAAACACACTCTCTAAACACAGCATCCATGGGACCTGACAACATCCCAGGCGGCATTCTACATGAACTACAGAATGAACTGGCACCCCACCTAAGTATCATGTTAGTACCATGTTCAATCATAGCCTTACCTTAGGCTTTGTGCCCACTGAATGGCGCACAGCAACGGTTATCCCATTCCACAAAGCAGGAGCCACCACGGACCCCAGGAACTACCACCCCATTAGCCTGATGAGCCTGGTCTGCAAGGGTATGGAACGTATCATCATGGAACTTATAAACAATGACACTGGTAATCTCCAGACTCTGGACCCTCCCAGTTCAGGTTTGTAAAAGGCAGATCATGTCTCCTAAACCTGACAGACTTCTTTGAAGTGATCACCAAAGCCGTAGATGAGGGTAAGGTGGTTCACACAGTATATCTAGATCTCGCCAAGGCTTTCAATACCATCCCCCACTCTGGAATTATAGATAAACTCACTAAACTAGGTATACATCCCTATGTTACAATTTGGGTTGCCAACTGGCTCAGTGACAAAACCCACACTGTGAAGATAGCAGACTGTAAATCCAACTTCAGACCAGTGACAAGTGGAGTACCACAGGGTTCAGTCCTGGGTCCTCTCCTGTTTGGTATCTGCTTCTCTGAAGTACAGGCTAACACAGAAGGTCTTTGGCTAACAAAGTTCACAGATGACTGCAAACTAGGAGCCATAATCAAAACTCCTAATGATGTGGACATCCTACAAAAGAGCCTCACTGAGACAGATGCCTGGTGTCAAAGCCATGGCCTCAAGCTCAATGCCAAAAAGTGCATTGTCATCCCTTTTGCTAAAAACTCTGTACCCATAACTACCACATAGGTGGTAGTCTACTTAACACTGAAAGCGTGATAAGAGACCTTGGGACACAGGTGGACGGTAGTCTCTCCTTTGATAATCACATCGCCACAGTAATCAGGAAATCCTTCTGCATGGCACACCTCATCACAAAAGGTTTCTCATCCAGGAAAAAAGAGGTCATTGTTCCCCTCTACTCATCACTCATTAAACCCATTATAGAGTACAACGCCCTTTTTGGTATGTACATCACAAGACATCTACAACAACTGGAAAGGCCGCAGAAATACCTCACAAAGAGGATTACCGGCCTCAAACAGTTGCCCTACGCAGACCGTCTCAAAAACTCCAGCTTTACTCCGTCGCATATCGCCTGCTCAGAGGCTATCTCTGCCTAACATACAAAGCTATGTCAAACCCAGAGCTGTTGGACATGCTCCACCTAAAGAAATCCCAATCCCCCAGAGATATATGCTCTAGGGACCTAAACCTTGTCACCACAGTAAACAGAACATGCTGGTGGGATAGATTCCTGTCCCAGAGACTTCCCATACTCTGGAACAAACTACCTATCTATATCAAACAAAGCTCCTCATTAGCACTCTTCAAGAAAAATCTTGATGATTGGATGGGAGATAGGAAATTCACCCCGGGGATCACTTCTGTGGCTCTGCTCGACAGAGGCACAGGAAATTAATTTTCTTGGGTGGCAGAAGCCATTTGGCTAGGCTTATATAGGCCCTAGGGCCAATAGCCTAGTACCTACCTATGAACCTATGAACAGACTGGAATATAAATGGTAGTCTACAGTGGGCAAACTGCTATATAAATGGGAGTGTTCACTGGGCAGACTGGTATATAAATGGTAGTCTATAGTGAACAGACTGATGGAACTGATGCAGAGCTTCCATCTGAAAAAAAAATAGCTCTAGTCTTGGAGGGCCATTTGGGAGATTTTAAGCAATTGCTAGAAATGTGTCTGTTATTCCAGGGGTATGGGCTTTTGTTATCCTGTGCATCTATATGCAGCAGGAATCCAGGTGGTGTGTGAGTAAGCACAGGCAGCTGTTTATTCACAGCAGAGCACACAGCTGTGATCGTATGCTTGCTTCCTGAATCGATGTTACTGCAAATCATACAGTTGGTGAAAGGGAAACTAATGGATAAGCAAACAACAAAAATCCCCATTCTCTTTGGTGTGAAGGCCTCAAGAGTTCCACTACATAGAATTTGTCCTGTGAAAGGGCAAACATGCACCAGTGAGCAGCAGGTGTACCCCAGTGACCTGCAGTTGGGAGATGGACCAGTTGGCAAAACATGAAAAAATAGCACACTGGTAACTTCCTGTATAACTATATAATGCTATATTATTATTCTTATCTTTAGAATGTTGTCATTATTGATTTGAAGACCTTCTCAAGTAGCAGTATTTTGGCTCATATTTTTGGTAAGTAATATCTTCCTCTCTGAGTGAAAGTCTGTGCTACTGTTTTGTCATTCAATGGGACACAACCTATCCTTCATAGAAGAGCTGACCTTCTGTCTTTCTGACATTACCTAATATCTGTCTTCCTCACATCCTAATATCCTTTAGTCCCATGATTTTTTTTCCAAACAAAAAAGATCATGGGACTAAAGGACCTCACTATCAAGAGAGGCAGGAGGCGTTGTCCCTGTATTTGGTGTTTCACAGACTCCTTAGGGATGATCTGTGCCTTACCTTCCAGGACATTAGAGATCCAGCAGTCCATGACCTCTTATTTCTCCACAATTAAAATAGTCCTGCACACATTAGAACCAAATATCTGAATCTCCTTCAACAAATAAACGATTCACGGTGGGTAGACAGATTTGTCACTCACCGACAACCCCTTTTTTGGAACAAATGCTCTCTCCAGATCAAGCAATGTGATACTCTATCTTGTTTTAAGAATGAATTGGACAATTTGATGGGTGTTGTAAATTCATCCTGGGTATGACTGCCCTATCACTCCTTGAAATGCTTAAGGTAAGGTACTGGCATGGCATAAATTACCACATGGTCCAGCTGCTTTGTACTTTCTATGATTCAATATTTGCTAGTTCTTTTTGCAGCTTCAGAACTTTTGTAGTTATTTGCAAGAGAAAGTATTTTTATGGGCTACAGATGAATGCATCTTTTATTTTTGTAACAGAATTTCTGAATTTGTTACAGCATGTTAAGTGTACTACATTGCATTTCTCAAGATAAAGGTTTTCTGTCAGTCCTGTTTCATTAATTGTACAAATTGTAAAATTCTGAACTCCTGGCTCTGCCTTTGCCCCTCCTCACCATCCTAATTTGTCTATCCCCGAGCATCTTATCTGATGCATCCTGGAGCTAGCCGTTGGCTTTTTTCAGTGCTAACCCTGTGCTATTTCAATGCATTCTCAAAATATAAAAAGTAAAACCCAAAACTTCCACCAGCAGACAAATCACACTAGTAACCAGAAATCAATACTAAGTGCAGAGAGACGCACCAGTGTGGAAACACAGCTGTCACAGTTCAAAATATCCACAGGTAAAATAGGCAGCAAACAGCAGGCAGCAGGTGAAATAAATACAAGTATGATAACACAGCAGTCACAACTTAAAATATCGAAAGGTAAATTAGGCGGCAAACAACAGGCAGCAGGTAAAATAAATCTAGGTTTAATGCATATACAGACTGGGAAGCACTTTTGCTATGGAATCATAGCTTCTTCAAACCCTAATGAAACATTTGCTAAACATTTATATAACACTGTCATAATAGACAGACCAATCAAAAGCTAAACCTAATAAAGCAATTAAATAATTAAAGCTGAACTCACTAAAAAAGTGAACCTAGCAAAAAGGAAATAAACGTTACTTTTTCGTTTTCCTTCTAGCTTTTAAAACAGGTTTCAAAGGTACAAATTATTTTAAAGCTAACCCCATATGAGAATGTAGTTTGGTTATCCATCTTGCTTCACATCTTTCTGTTTTATTTTCAATGTTACCCAACCTAACATTCTCATATATAACATCTAACACAGTAAAAAAAATATGTGCATTACCTTACTACCTAGGGAGTATAAAGGGACTGAGTTAGCTAAGGGTATGTGTGGTGCCTGCCAGCTTAGGAAGGAAGGGTGTTGGGAGACCCTATTTTACAACCCCCACCCGGGACTCACTTAGGTTAGAAGGGGCAATGTTTTAAGAGTCCCTATGACTTTTTTCAGCAACATAAATAAGGTCACTGATGTAATTAAAAATAATTGGCATATTTTAACCTCTGATTAATTTGTTGAAGCATTAGTTGACACATCTCCTAAATTTTACTACAGGAATATGGAGAATTTAAAGAAGTTGTTGTGTTACCCAGATAAGTTGGATTATGGACAACGGGGAGGGGGTACCAAAAAGTGTGGTACTTATAATTTTTGTTAGTATGTTAGAGAGGGTAGTGAGTTATTCACCCATCATTCATCATTAGGGCTATTGTAAACTCTCCATGAAAGCTGTACTTACTGTCCTTTATTTTAAAATTGCGCGGGCAGCAGGAACACACACACATAGATGTACTGGGCTGTACCATGGTTTTTGCAGCTGTAAAAGTGTGTGTGGGGTGGCGGTCCCCCCCCCCCTCACTCTATAGACTATGGTTCTGGGCCGGCGCCTATGTCGAGACTGGATGTAAATGCCAAACTTGCCTACCAGACTCTGTTCTCAAAACACGGAAGCAGTGGTGAGGTCTTAGTAGTGATTGAATGGTGGAGGAATGTGGTGAGGGCCAGTAAGCAGGAAGATCAAGTGAAGATCACTACTTTATAGCATCCCCATTACGCTTACACTTGAGACCGTGGCAGTGTGTCACAAAACCCGGACTTCATGTGTCCGGTTTTGAATTAAATGTGTAATTGGACAATTTATCACAAAACCAGACAGTCCGGTCAAAAACCGGACAGCTGGCAACCCTACTTCCAATGAGTGAAATTACGTTACAGCATAGTACTGGGGAGTTTAGTAGCAAAGTGTTAGGGGGATGTGTGCATACGTGTATGTATTTTACTGCATGAATGAGTGTATGCAGAAGGATGAGTGGCCTCAGATGCAAGTGTGTGTGTGTGTGTGTGTGTGTGTGTGTGTGCGTGCGTGCGTGTGTGTGTGTGTGTGTGTGTGTGTGTGTGTGTGTGTGTGTGTGTGTGTGTGTGTGTGTGTGTGTGTGTGTGTGTGTGTGTGTGTGTGTGTGTGTATGTGTCTGCCTGGATGGTTGCATTGGGGATTAGTTAAGTAATAGGTAGGGAAAATGTATGGGCGTGTGTGTTTTTAAGTCTGTAAGTGGATTCATGTGCAGTTTGTGTTTGTATGCGTGCACGTGTGTCTCTGTGTGTCTGTAACTGCATTTGGGTGGGGGGGGTTGTGTGTGTGTGTGTGTGTGTGTGTGTGTGTGTGTGTGTGTGTGTGTGTGTGTGTGTGTGTGTGTGTGTGTGTGTGTGTGTGTGTGTGTGTGTGTGTGTGTGTGTGTGTGTGTGTGTGTGTGTGTATGTGTCTGCCTGGATGGTTGCATTGGGGATTAGTTAAGTAATAGGTAGGGAAAATGTATGGGCGTGTGTGTTTTTAAGTCTGTAAGTGGATTCATGTGCAGTTTGTGTTTGTATGCGTGCACGTGTGTCTCTGTGTGTCTGTAACTGCATTTGGGTGGGGGGGGTTGTGTGTGTGTGTGTGTGTGTGTGTGTGTGTGTGTGTGTGTGTGTGTGTGTGTGTGTGTGTGTGTGCGCGTGTGCGCGCGTGTGTGTGTGTGTGTGTGTGTGTGTGTGTGTGTGTGTGTGTGTGTGTGTGTGTGTGTGTGTGTGTGTGTGTGTGCATGCACACATCTATGCATGAATGTGTGAATGTGTGTGTGTAGGGGAGTCTGTCATACCTCCACACTCCCGCTGACTAATGAGCAAATCTTGCAATACTGAAGGAGGGTTACACTAGACATCAAGGATACAGTTTATATGTGACCTAAAGGTACTTAAAAAGAAAATAGAACAAGTTTTGCAGCATAAAATGGAATATACATAACAGTGGTATGCATTCCACCCAGTGCAAACACCACTGAGGCCTTGAGGAATCTTTATACCTCTATCTGTGAGCTTCAGAGGAAAAACTCAGACTGCACACATGGTTGCTGGTGATTTTAATCAAGCAGATCTGAGACAGGTGTTACCCCACTACTATCAATTTGTAGATTTTTCTACAAGGGGTGCTAACACTCTGGATAAGCTGCATATTCCAACATCAAAGGTGCCTAGAGAGCAATACGACAACCTAACTTAGGAAGCTCTGACCATCTTACCATCATGCTTCTGCCAACCTACAAACCAGCTCTGATCAGAGAAAAGTCCACAGTTAAGCATATCAGGGTCTGGCACGATGGGGGCTTTGGAATGTCTCCAAAACTGTTTTGACAGCATCTGCTGGGAAATTTTCAAAGCGGCAGGTACATCAGATGAACAGGTGAACATAGATGATTACATGGAAGCAGTAATAGCTTACATCACAGTGTGTTGATGATGTATCTGACATCAAAAGCATCATAATCAGAGCAAACCAAAAGCCATGGCTCAACAACAAAGTCTATGACCTCCTGAAGGCAAGAAATGCAGTATTCAGGGGCAAGGACAAGAAGGGTCTCAGCGAAGGTAGAGCAAACCTAAAAAGGGGCATTAAAGAGGCCAAGAGGGAATATGGAAAGAAATTACAAAGTCAGTTTGCAGACATGAGGGAGACCAGGAGTCTCTGGCAAGGAATACAGCAGATTACTGACTATAAAACCAGGTCAGCTAGGTGTGAAGACAGCATTGAATTCCTGGACAGGCTGAATTCCTTCTTTGGCATTTTTGAAGAGAAAAACAATGTGTCTGCTACAAGGCTACCTATCAACCAGGAGAAGGGGGTGCTCAGCCTTAACTCCAATGAAGTGAGATCTCAGCTTAAGAAAGTGAACCCCAGGAAGGCTGCTGGTCCTGATAAAATACTGGACAAAGTAATTAAAGGCTGTGCAGATCAACTATTCTCAGTTCAACTGATATTTTCAACAAATCCGTTATTCTTGGTAAAGTTCTCTCTTGCTTCAAGGTGATAAATATTGTCCCGCTCCCCAGAAAAGCTAATCCAGCCTGCCTGAATGACTAAAGACTGGTTGCTCTAACTTCAAATGTCGTGAAATGCTTTGAGAGGCTTTTAAAAGGCATCTGTCGGCAAACCTTCCATCCACCTTTGACCCTCTACAGTTCCCTTATCGGGCTAACAGATCCACTGCGGATGCTATTTCAATGGCATGACACCTCTTACTTGGTCATCTGGAGGGAAGACACAACTATGTCAGGCTGTTGTTTATTGACTTCAGCTCAGCATTCAATACAGTTTTTCCTATGCAGCTTATTGACAAGCTTGTAGATCTTGGAGTTAGCAAGCTCATGTGCAACTGGATCCTCGACTTCTTGGCGAACAGACCACAGAACACGTGTGGGCAACAACACCTCAGGATGTATAATACTAAGACTGATGTTCCTTAGAGTTGTATGCTAAGCACTCTGTTGTTCACCATCCTCACCCATTGACTCTTGCAAAATACACCACCAATCACATCATTATGTTTGCAGATGATACTATGGTTGTGGGCATCATCAAAGGGGAGGATGAAAGAGCTTATAGAGATGAGGTTTACTCATTGATTGACTGGTGTGCTAAGAACAACCTTGACCTGAATGTCAATAAAACAAAAGAGGTCATTATAGACTTTAGGAAAAGGTCAACAACACACCCACCTCTTATGATAAATGGTGAAGAGGTGGAAATGGTCAAATCTGCAAAGTTTTTGGGGGTGCACATTTTGAAGGATCTCTCTTGGGCTGTGAACACCGAACATTTGGTGAAAAAAGCACACCATCATCTCTACTTTCCCAGAAGGCTCAAAAAAGCAAACTCCCACCTACTGTTCTCACCACATTCTACAGAGGAGCATTTGAGAGCATCTCACTAGTAGAGTCACAGTTTGGTTTGGGAACAATACAATAGCAGAAAGAATGAAGCTACACAGAGTGGTGCGAGTTGCCAAAAAAATTATGGGCACAAACTTACCATCAAGCTAGGATCTCTTTGCAGCATGAAGCATTAAATGTGCATCCAAAATAATTTGTGTCCCCTCTTACCCTGCATATGGCTGTTTAATGCAACTGTCTTCTGGCAACAGATATCGGAGTATCTGCTGCAGGACCACAAGATACTTAAACAGCTTCTACCAAACAGAGTTGAGACTTATAAACTTTGATACCAGCCACCGATTATTTAGTCAGTAATCATTCACAATATGTAGCTCAGCTGAAAAGTGTGCAATATCTTTTTTTGTTTGTTTTTGTTTTTCTTTGATGTAGCATTATATTTTCTTATTCATGTGCAATGGCCTGCTGTTTGTCTGATGCAGATGAACAAAGGATAACAATCTTAACATGTGAAATCCTATTCTGTCATGCTGCTATGTACAGTATTCTTCTTATGACTGTCTGGGGGGGGGGGGGGGGGGCTTGTGTGTTTTTGCTGTTATTATTGGTTTGTTTATCCTTCTGTGGGTCTTGTACTGAATATCTTTTTTAAATTGCAATGTAATACTGTTGTTCTTGTTATCCTTGTTTCTTATGTACTCTCTGATGAGTTGATACTCAGAATTTCAGTTAGGCTGCACTTGTGTAGCCCTAAATGGCAATAAAGTTTACTTTCACTTTGACTTTTGACTTTAATAAAAGACATGGGGAGTATGAAACACTAGACACTAGGGTTGTACTTTATATCATGCCTTAAAGGCACTTCAAAAGGTAATAGAACAAGTTTGCAGCATGAAAGATGAGCGCTGGGGGAACAGTGGACATCAGGGATACCAAAGGCACTTAAAAGATTCATACCCTGTACTTCTGGCTCTCACAAACAGCTCTTTAGTAGAGCTTGACTCCCCTGCATTACCACTAGACACCAGGGATACTCTTTCATATTGCCTTAAATGTGTTAAAAAAATACAAGTTAAAGTAAAGGGGGGGGGGTTGAATCCTGCACAAAGAAGGTTGCCAAGCAGGAGCCTTAACCCTATATTTTAAATGAGGATGGTCCGTGACTTACAAGGGACAGGGCATGTATAAGAAGCAATGTCAGGGATAGTTGAACAGGATGGGGGTGTCCATATAGGCTGGCTGCCATAGCTGTATATGTCTGTGCAAATGCTTAGGGACAGAGGTGAGAGTAGCATTAGACAACACCTGGGAGAAGTTTTAGACTATTACTTTGACTCAAAATGTTAATAGAGCAACAGGTGTAGTATCACGATGCACTTTATGAACAATAGGAAGAATTAATTTCTTATGTCTGGCATTGTTGTCTGACAGTAAGGATCCATGATTTGTGAGGGCAGGGGAAAAATAAGAAGAAATAACAAGGATGATCTCTTATATCAGGGACAGATAAGTGTGATGTTAGTGTGTTGGCATGGGTGTGTGTGTGATTGAATGTGTGCATCCATGTGGAAAGTGAATGAGGGGGAGTTTGCATGCCAACAGGATGCATTGGCACACAAGGAGCATATCGCAGGAAAGTGCTGATTTGCACATCCAGCAATTACAGGTGCTTGAAAGACATGCAAATTAGCTGATAATGAAGACTCTTCTCAATGTGGTTATGGTTCTAAATTGCATTTTCTAACATCACAGAAACAGTGCCTTTTGGCCGCAGTTGTTACCGCCAACAATGAGCTTCTTTCAAATAATATCTCAAGAATTTGGTGTTTTAAAAAATGCTTGCATAGTGCTTGTGTAAATGTGAACAGTGTCATGAAGTCAAGGTCATTTATTCTGCTTGTTTATATGCTTTTTATGTCTGAACCTTCAAACTTCTAAACATTTGTATGAACCAAGTAATCTTATTAACATTTATAGGTAAAATGCCAGTCATCAAAAGCAGACTCTGTATAGCATCAATTAGGTGAAAGTCTGTTAGCTGAAAAGTTGGTGTTTATTAAGAATTTAATAATACTGGATTTTGAATTTATATCAGTATCAACCTTTAAATAAATTAAATAAAAAAGAAAAAGTTGATTTAAGTAGTTCTGGATTTATCTCTATGTATTCAGTAATGTATAGTGTTTAGAATAAAAGTATATAGTCCAAACGTATTAGCAAAGTTTCATCCTAAAATTATGCTACTCCCTTTGCATTTGTTTGCGTCTTTCGGCTTTTACCGGTTAGGGGTCCCCAGAGCGGAATTCTGGTCTGCTAATGATTGGTAGTTGATTTTTACATGGCAAGTTACCAGCTCTGATGCACAACCTTCAACGAAGGTATGCCCATTCATGCATGGCTCCACACAGAAGACGCACTAGCTGAGAATCGAACCGGACAACGTCTTACTGTGAGGTGACAACGCTACCTCAGCACCACCACCGCGACTACTCCCTTTGAATATAATTACAAAAAAATCTGCAAAATATGTTGAATATGAAACATTATTTCATGGGTTTTATAAACAGAATAAGAATAACATTAACCCTTGTCTCACCTGGAAGTCATTTGGAATTATCTCGGAGCCTGGTTGATATCTCTTAATTTCTATTTTGTCATCTGTTCTTCTTCTCTGCTATCTCTTTAAGGTATGTAAGGCCTTTTTATGTGGCGTGTGATCCCATTTCACCCTTGCACATTCATTCCATGCTAGTAAAGCTTACTATTTCTATTTCTGAGCCAGCTGTCTCTGCAGAGCTAAATTATCTGTCCCAGCAGAATTTCAGAATTATAAGCTTTGTCAAGCCTCCAAATTTAGTGTTCCACAAGGATAGAGTGATGCTTAGAACTAACACTAAATTTTATGCCAAAGTGGCTTTTAAGTTTAACTTAAACCAGTCTCTCAATGTGCCATTTTCTTTCTCCAATATGCCGGCCAAGGGCAGTATCTTCAACAGTACATGGATGCCCACAGCACAGACAGATTAGATTCTATGTGGACAGCAACAAATTTTTACCTATTGAACGCCAACTGTTTATTTGCTTTTCCAAATCTGAATTAGATAAGATTTCTGAGCTTAGAGATTCCAGATGGTTAGCCAGATGTACTGAATTTTGTCATGTTAAAAGTGGCAAGCTCTTACCTGTAAGTAACTCCTAAGGCTCATTCAATTAAATCTCTAACTACTTCTACCATATTTTTCTGTAATCCCACTCCTGATGACAAGGTTTGTGCTGGCACTTGGCCTTCCCTCAACAACTTTGGGATGCTCTTCAGATTGGATATTACTTCCAGGTCCAACTGGGGTCACTATCTTCAATGGCATTTCTCCATCAAGATGATTGACTTGGAGGTTTAGCTAGTTACTCTGTCCTAGAGGTTACTGAGGATGAACATCTTCTGTTCGGGTAAAAATGTACTTACTATGATGTAGGTTTATAAGAAGAAGGCCTGTCTTCGGGAACATGCCCTCTGTCACTATCTTCAGGGTGTCGGGTCTGAGTTCTCTTCTACTTTCTCTGTTTTTGTCGATCAGCTGAGTGCTGTAACAAGAATAACTGGAGACTGCAGCATGCATGATGCATGATGGGTATGTGGAAGTTCCTGGTAGCCTGAGAAAGGTTTCTATGCCGATTGGTCCTAATGCTACAGTATTAGTCCTGTTAGTTACACAAGATGAACATTCTTCTTATAGAGCTGTCATTATGCTAAGTATATAACTTAAAGTTTCTGAGTGTCTCTTCTGTTATGTTTTATGTAAGAACTTTTTGCTACTTTTGAAATTAAGTCTTAACAGCATACACCCAGAGCTACAGTTATCCCACTCCACAAGGGGGGATCCATCTTGGATCTCAGAAACTACTGTCCCATCAGTCTGACAAGCCTTATCTGCAAGGCCATGGAGCATATTATCATGGAACTTATAAACAAAGACATTGGCAACCTTCAAACACTGGACCCCACCCAGTTTGGGTTCATGAAGGGCCGATCTTGTCTCCTGAACCTGATTTACTTCTTCGAATCAGTCTCCAGAGCCATGGACAAGGGTAAGGTGGCCCACACAGCCTATCTAGACCTTGCCAAGACCTTTGACACCATCCCCCACTCTGGAATCATAGATAAACTTACTAAGCTGGGCATTAATCCCTACGTCACCCAATGGGTTGCTAACTGGCCTACTGATAGAAACCACACTGTAAAAGTAGCCGACTCCAAATCCAGCTACAGACAAGTGACAAGTGGAGTACCTCAGGGTTCAGTCCTGGGACCACTCTTGTTTGGCATCTACTTCTCTGAAGTACAGGCCAACACTAAGGGACTCTGGATAACAAAGTTCGCAGATGACTGCAAACTGGGAGCCATTATTGAATCCCCAAATTATGTGGATACTCTACAAAAGGGCCTTACAGAAACAGATGCTTGGTGCCAGAGCCATGGGCTCAAGCTCAATGCCAAGAAATGTATAGTTATCCCCTTTGGGAAAAAAATGTATCCATGAATTACCATATAGGTGGCAGTACACTAAACACCGAAAGTGTGATAAGAGACTTAGGGACACAGGTGGACAGTGGTCTCACCTTCAATAACCACATCGCCACAACAGTCAGGAAATCCTTCTATGTGGCACACCTCATCACTAAGGGCTTTCCATCCAGAAAAAAGGAGGTCATTGTCCCACTGTACTCATCCCTCATTAGACCCATTATAGAATACAACACCCTGTTTGGTATGTATCTCTCAAGACATCTGCAACAACTGGAAAGGCCGCAGAAATACCTCACTAAAAGAATCACAGGCCTAAATCAGATGCCCTACACTGACTGCCTTAAAAAACTCCAGCTATACTCTGTCACATATCGTCTACTCAGAGGCGATCTTTGCTTAACATACAAGGCCATGTCAAACCCAGAGCTGTTGGACATGCTACATTTAAAGAAATCCCAATCCCTCAGAGCCACACGCTCCAGGGATCTAAACCTTGTTATCACAATAAAAAAAACATGCTGGAGGGATAGGTTCCTGACCCAGAGACTCCCCAGACTCTGGAATAGATTGCCCATACATGTCAAGCATAGTGCCTCTTTGGTCCTCTTCAAAAGGAACCTTGACGATTGGATGGTAGAAAGGAAATTCACCCCGGGGATCACGTCAGTCGCCTTGCTAGACAGGGGTCCAGGGAAGTAAAGAGTGTGGGAAGAAATAGCCAGGAAATTATTATGGCTAGGCTTGTATAGGCCTTAGGGCTGATAGCCTAGTACCAACCTATGAACACTTGAGTAAGTCCAGAACTACTAAGGAATTTTTTCAACTTCTATACCACTTTCAGGACAAAGCTCATCCTGTGTAATGTATGCTACGTATTCTATGAAGTTGTGCAAGGCACTGATGTTCAGAGCTGTACAGTTTTGTAAGGGAGAATGGTACAACTTACCTTAAGAAAGAAGGCAGCACAGGCCTGCTCAGGTTCATTGAGGAAAACATTGTTTGGCATTATATGGATTTAATGCAAGTAATGCAGGATGCAGGACTATACAAACTCCCAAAGGGAAATGGCAGTAAAGATTACTCAGCATGAGTAGGAGATAATTCAGGATTAGGTAAATCCCTGAGGAAGAATGTGCACTACAGCAAGAGAAGGTATAGGACAGGGCTAGATGGATTAGCCGGAGTACATAAAAAAGGGTATTCACAGCTAGTATGTTGGATAGTAATTTTACTTATATGTATGCTTTATCAAATGTGGCATACTTTTCAGATGTTTAGACTTTAAAGCACAGAATAAAAGGATAATTTGTGTTTTGTGTACTAAAATAAATTCACTTAGCTGAGTCACTTTAACATTTAACATTTTAACTTGGCCATAAAAAAGAATTAAAAAGAAAAGGTTTGCTTACCTTTGTACTGTGGTGTGAAGCACTTCATTTGAGGAGGTAAAGCCTCATAGAACCACTGTTCTTGAGACACCAGTGGTTTACAGATAGTGGTTTCATCATACTTCATCATGCTGCTGTGGCCCCCAACTTGATGGACAAATGGCTCTAATAGTACCTGACGGCACCCTTCTAGTAGCTGTGTGTTGTCCTGGAGAACCATTGGTTAAGATGTCAGAAGTATTCTGTGTACTGCTGTTGCTGTTATATCACTTTTCTAGTGGGTTTCACACAATGTCCGGAAAACAGTCCAAGTTTGGTGACCAGGAAACAGACTGTTATACTGGTGTAAGAAGCTGGGTCTGCTCCTGCGATGTTCCTAGAAGTGAGTACTTTTGTCTTGGGAAGACTGACTTTGTGATACAGTTTATTCTGTTACTTCTGTGTTGAGGATGGATTGAAAGCAAAAAGAAGAAAATTATGAATGTTGAAAAAGAGTGCAGGTTATATAAACAATCCCTGGCAGAAGTTCTGGCATTCAAGCAACACAGCAATTGAAAATGAGGATTAAGGCTTAAATGCCAGTGTTGCAGGATGTTTTCTGAACACTGTTTTTTTTTCTTTTTCATTTTATCAATGATGACGCCTCCCTGTATATCTTTATTACAATAGTGGT
Organism: Protopterus annectens; assembly: GCF_019279795.1. Classification (NCBI taxonomy): domain Eukaryota; kingdom Metazoa; phylum Chordata; order Ceratodontiformes; family Protopteridae; genus Protopterus; species Protopterus annectens. The sequence goes on along the minus strand of NC_056739.1, from coordinate 69,584,296 downwards.
GCAGCTTTTCCCATATAACATTATGAGCTAGGACCACCATTTGCTACATTCCATCATTCTTTATTGGGATATCTAAATAAACAGACCAGTTTCTTAAAATAAATTATAAAACACCCTTACAAAACAAAATGTTATAGATCTGAATTGTACATTGTGCTTTTTATTTTTTTTTCCTTGCTTTCATTCATACATTCATGTCATTCATTGTCTGACTGTCCAGCTAATCCAGTGCAGGATCACAGGAGTCTGAGGAGAGCTGGAGCCTATCCTGGCACTCAGTGAACACAACGTATTGAAGCTCATCCTGAATGGAGAAGTAATCCTTTGCAGAAGACACACACACACACACACACACACACACACACACACACACACACACACACACACACACACACACACACACACACACACACACAGCATACATCTGCACACCTATGGACAATTTACAGGATCTGTGTGTGTGTGTGTGTGTGTGTGTGTGTGTGTGTGTGTGTGTGTGTGTGTGTGTGTGTGTGTGTGTGTGTGTGTGTGTGTGTGTGTGTGTGTGTGTGTGTGTGTGTTTGTTGGAGTACTGGTGTATTCTGGCAAAACCCACATAGATGCAGGGTGGACATGTAGATGCCACACCGAAGGTTCTATAGCTGAGGACCTAACTGGAAAACCAAACATTGTGAGTTATCAAATGGAATAGTTTGTAAGGGATACTGTTACAAAGAATGCACATAGTAGAAGAGCTGTATCTAGCTCTGTTCTCTTCATTGTATTATCCATGCAATGAAGTGAGAAATTGTGACATCAGAGGTAATTGACCTAAAAGCTGCTGAATCATAAAGTGGGGTCAAGATATCCTGTTACATCAAAGACTTCCAAGATGGCTGGACACTGAGTAACAGCTTACTTTCAATTCTCCCAGTGTGAAATCAAAAACTCAGAAAAGAAGGCCAGTGAATTTGTCTTTTTGGGTACATTTCAGTTACTGCCCAGTAAGTGTACTGCCTGGATACTAGCAAAGAATAAATTTAGAGAACCTAAAAGAAAATCAACCACATAAGGTGAGGAGAAACACTAGCTGGGAAGAATCCTGCAGCTGTTCACCAAAAAGCAGTTCAAGCTCCAGCTTTGGTGCAAGACGTGACTTCTACTAACTTAGAGGAAAAATAAGTCAAATGTGCTCAGAGCTGCTTAAAGTAAATGAAACACTGAATGAGTATATTAACTCAAATAACAAAAGGCTGGAAAAATAGAAGCTTTAAACAGATATTCAGATAACCTGACAATACTGTAAATATCAGAGGCTGAAATGAAGAAAAGGTTGGCTGAAAATTAAACTGCTAAGGAAGAGATGTTTCATAAATGGCAGAATTAGAGCACAGAGCATGCAAGGAAAACCTGAGATTTTCTGCTGTACCAGAGAAACTGGAAGGAACAGATTGTATTGATTTAATGAAAGCACAAATAAGCAACTGGACTTGTATTCCACAACAGTTGTTAATTGAAGGGCACATTATGTGTATGCTCCAAATCAGGCCATTAGAAAGCAGCCAAGACATCTAATAGTTAGGATGCAATCCTACCTGCAGGAAGAGTTGATTCTAACAAAACTGTGGAAGAAGGACAAAGTACTAAAAGTTATAGACAGTAGAGTATTTGTGGAAAATGATCACCCAGTGTACACCAGACAGACAAGGAGTAAATATATTCCAGTAATCAGGGAATGTTGAGAGGCAGGTGTGAGTTTCAAGCTGCTGTATCCAGCTATCTTCAGAATACTTTTTCCTAGAGGATCAAAATCATTTTTGATACAGAACATGCTAAGGAGGAAATAAAAACTTTTGTCCAACAAATTGTGAACTCTCAAATCAGAAGGGGATTTTGCTTCTTATTCTTCTGATAATACAACTCATAGAGAGGCTTTCCCAGTGAAACACTTTCCAATGTTCCAAAGGAAAATGTCTGAGAGACAGAGAAAAGCACAGGAGTTGATAAGAAGAACCAGGAGTACATTTGAAATTAATTAGAGACTGGAGGTGGGAGATGGAGATCAGCAGGATGAAAACCATCAACTCAGAAATTAATGAATAAATGTGGGATGAAATATGGCTGAACAAGAAAACCAGGAAATATTGGACTTTTTGACTTTGTTAAACTTGTAGTGGACTCCAAAGCATTTGTCCTACTTCATGTTATTAATGTTCGGAAGAACATTAAGGAGAGGGCAGGAGGAAGGAAAGAAATAACTGTAAGTAATCCAATTTTTGTTCTTAAGTATATTTTATATATGTCATATACTGCATAATATATACAGTAAAGCATTTTCAGTTGTTTTTGTGTGTTATATGGATACTAAAGTAAATGGGTGCTTTTTTGTTCTACTTATTTCTTCTTGATTAGCTTTAAGAAATTTAGGCACTCCAATGTAAAAAGAGAAGGAGGCCTTAAATGCTCACAGTGCAACATGAGAAGCTTGTAGCTGAATGCAACTGTATATCTGGTTCTTATATTTCTAAGTTGACAAGCTGATAAAAAGGGAATAAAAACAGACTGCTTTTTTCAATGGCCAAAAGATGCTTTCTGAAAGCATTCAAGTTGTTTTCTACATTTGGGAGAGGAATAAAGATAAGACAAAAACAGACAAGCAGTTACTGTAAGTAGAACAGGCTATACAATTCATCTTAGCATGTATAACCTTAAATATAGGTCAATTAAATCCTGTGAGTGTAGCTGTCTATCTAGGACAATTGTTTCTGTTAGGAGGGCTAAACTTCATTATTAGAAGACGTACATGATTTTGTGTGTTTGTATTAAGTTAATAGGTTATGGGAGTGTATTTTTTGAGGGTTTTCATTAAAACAAAATGTCTTTTAAGAAGTGACATAGGTTTAAATGGATTTGACAAGAAACAGCTGTATAAAAGATCAACTTGCAAACATTAATGTATGCAGGCAACACAAAAGCTGAAACTAGACATAAAAAAAAAGCTGTTACACATCACAGGTGGGAATAATAACATCTTATCATAATGGTAACACTTTTCATATTATCTTTGAACGTGATTGGTCTCCAAGGTATAGACAAAACCTAAAGAGTACTGAACTATATTAGGAAATGCAGAGTGCAAACAGGTATGCTATAGGAGATAGATTTGGAAAGGACTGAGCATGTAAATTTGATAAAGAAAGGATTCCATGATGATTATTCAGCAGAATATATAGGACAAATAATTTCTAGGGGAGCTCCAATAATGACAGAAGAGGAAAAGAAGATACTGGTAGAGCTGTAGTAGTAAGAGGCTACTGGAAAGGGAGGAGGATTACACTGGGATGTATTTATATTCTACCTAAAACTGCTATAATGGAGCTTAAGAAAAGTCTGGGAGAAATAATTAGCTTTCAGCAGGGAATATTACTTATAGGTGGAGACTAGAATTTGATTTGCAACAGTGAAGGTGTATCCTGGGGGCCTAGAAGGGAAAATATAACAAAAGAAGGTAGATTTGTGAAGAAATTTATGAAAATATTTGGTATAAAATATGTGAATTCAGTAATAGGTGCTCAGAGAGATTTTACATATTATTCCCAAAGGTACAAAATCTTGGGTTCAGGCGCCTAGGCAGCGAGACATTTCCCTGTGGTACATTTTGGCTGGGGACACATGGCTGAAGTGACATTCAGCTGCAGAGAAATATGTCTGTTTGTAAATTACCTGTAAGGCCATGGAAAGAATAATCATAGACTTGATAAATAATGACATAGGAAACCTTCAAACACTGAACCCGACCCTTTTTGGCTTTGTCAAGGGTAGGTCATGCCTAATAAATCTGGTAGATTTCTTTGAGAAAATTACTAAGGCCATGGATGAGGGTAAAACAATACATACCGCCTACCTCAACCTGGCCAAGGCATTTGACACAATTCCACACTCAGGTATTATAAATAAACACACAAAACTGGGCATAAATTCCTACATCACCAGATGGATAGCCAATTGGCTTATGGACAGGGTGCATGTGGTTAAAGTGGGTGAATCCAGACTCAGCAAGAGGCTAGTTACTAGTGGTGTGCCACAGGGCTCAATGCTGGTGTCACTCCTACTTCTCTGAAGGCAAGGCTAATGTGGAATGTCTCTGGATGACAAAGCTTGCCAATGACTGCAAGCTTGGGGCAATTAAGGAATCCCCCAGTGATGTAGATATCCTTCAGGAGGGTCTACATCAGACAGATGATTGGTGCCAGAACCGTGGCCTAAAACTAAATGCAGAACAAATGCATTATCGTACCCTTTGGGAAGTCAAACACCCCTGCAAATTGCAACTTCAATAGCACACCCCTAAGAGTTGACTCAGAGGTGAGAGATCTAAGTACACAGTTAGAAAGTAACCTGAACTTTGACTACCATATGTCCACAGTGGTGAAGAAGTCCTTCTGTGTGGCACAACTTATAAGTAAAGTTATGGTATCCAGATCCAAGGAAATTATAGTTCCACTGTACTCATCCCTCATTAGACCAATACTCTAGTACAATGCAGCATTTGGCATATACTTGATTAGGCACGTAAACCAGCTGGAGTGATCTCACAGTTTCCTCACAAAGAAAATACAGGGTGTAAACAACATGTCCTATGCAGATACACTGAAAGTGCTATCCCTTTACTCTGTCTCTTACTGACTATTAAGAGGGTGACCTATACCTGACCAATAGGTCGCTCACAAATCCAGCCCTGATGAAGCTGCTACATATCTGCAATTCACTAATCAGTAAACACAAACACAAACAAACTGTAAAAATCCAAAGGCCGTGTTCTCATCTTCTCTGCAGATTCCAATCCAATAATTATGCCAAAAAATGTACAAAAGTCACTAGTTTAATCGTAAAAACAGTAAAAAGCAATATAAAAGTTTAGCGCTTTTGTTTGTTTGTTTAATAATTACACAATTGAGTTATGTGCTTTAATAGTAGGGTAGCTGGGAGTGAATCATTTGAAGTTCACCCAATCAGACATGGAACAATAGCATTTAAGTGAGTGAGTTGAACATTTGATTAATTTTCTGAAGAAGTTTACACTGATTAAACAAAAGTACTAACCTTTTAAATTTCTTTTTGCTGTTTTTATGATTAAACGAGTGACTTTTGTACATTTTAGTGTAATTATTTGATTGGAATCTGCAGAGAGGATGAGAACACAGCCTTTGGATTTTTACATCTGCAATTCAAACAGCACGAAGATCACCTGATCTAGGGATGTAAACTTAGTCAGCGACTCAAACAAACATGCTGGAGAGACAAATATGTGTCCTTTGGAACAGGCTTCCTATTCACGTTAAGCAGAGCCCTTCTCTGGCTCTCTTCAAAAGCAGTTTGAATCAATGGATGGGGAATCACAAACTCACACCTGGGGTAATAGACAGGGGCACTCTGTAATGCATAGACACAAATCCATGTCATCCTCTTGCCACTAAAGCCATATATTGGATAAAAATCAGGTTATATTGGCTAAGCTTGTAAGGGTTCCTAGGTCATTAAACTAGTAATCTCCTGTGAGCCTATGAATTCCAAAATGTTTTTCAACACTTGTAATGAAATTAGCAAGTAACCGCATTTTGGGTAGCTATCTATTCATAAGTTCATAGGTTCATAGGTTCATAGGTTGATACTAGGCTATCTGCCCTAGGGCATTTATAAGCCTAGCCAGAGTGTGTTTGGCTTTCGCCACCCTTTTAGATTAGTTGACTGTGCCTCTGTATAGTAGGTCACAGAAGGTAGCCTTTTTAAGGTTAGTTTACTGTACCTCTGTCAAGCAGGGACACAGAAGAGATCCCAGGGGTAAACTTACGATCTCCCATCCACTCGTCAAGATTTCTCTTGAAAAGGGTCAGTGAGGGGCTCCGCCTAACATGGATTGGGATTCTGTTCCAGAGTGAGGGGAGCCTCTGGGATATGAATCTGTCCCTCCAGCATGTCCTATTTATTTCTGTGCTGAGGTTCAAGTCCCTGGAGCGTGTAGCTCTAAGGGATTTGGATTTCCTGAGGTGAAGCATGTCCATTAATTCTGGGTTGGACATGGCTTTATACGTCAAACACAGATCGCCTCTGAGTAGGGGGTACGCAATTGAGTAGAGCTGGAGTTTCTTTAGCCGAACTGCATAGGGCATCTGTTTGAGCCCCTTGATCCTCTTGGTGAGATACTTTTGCGGTCTTTCTAGTTGCTGCAGGTGTCGGGTAAGGTACATCCCAAACGGGGCATTGCACTCAATTATGGGCCTGATAAGTGATGAGAAGAGGGGCACAATGACCTCTCTTGATCTAGATGTGAACCCTTTCATGATAAGGTGGGCTATATAGAAGGTCTTTCTAACCACTTTGGCAACGTGATTGTCAAAGGAGAGATTGCTATCTACTTGGGTCCCCAAGTCCCTAATTACTTCTTCCGTACTTAATGGATTACCACCTATGTGGTAATTTGTGGGCAGTTTGTTTTTCCCAAAGGGGATGACTATGCACTTTTTGGCATTTAGCTTTAGGCCATGGCTCTGGCACCAGTTATCTGTCTCTGTGAGACCCTTTTGGATGCTTGTGTCAGCCAGAGAGTCGATTACAGCACCCAGTTTGCAGACATCTGCGAACTTGGTCAGCCATAGTCCACTCGTGTTAGCCTGTACCTTGGAGAAATATATACCGAACAAGAGAGGTCCCAGGACTGACCCTTGTGGGACACCACTTGTAACTGGTTTAGAGTCTGACATGGCACCTGCCATTCTGACCATGTGGGTCCTATCCCTGAGCCAGTTTGCAACCCATCATGTGACATAGGGGTTGATATTTAAGCTGGTGAGCTTATTTATGATGCCCGAGTGGAGTATTGTGTCGAAGGCTTTTGCGAGGTCCAGGTAGGCTGTGTGGACTACCTTCCCTTCATTCATGGCTTTGGTAACTGTTTCAAAGAAGTCGACCAGGTTCAAGAGGCAAGATCTGCCCTTAACGAAGCTGAATTGGGTAGGATCCAGTATCTGGAGGTTCCCAATGTCTTTGTTTATGCTTTCCATGATGATACGCTCCATAGCTTTGCAGACCAGGCTAGTCAGACTTATAGGGTGATAGTTTCCGGGGTCTGTTGTGGCACCGCCTTTATGGAGTGGGACCACTGTTGCTGTACGTCATTCCTTGGGTACATATCCTGTAGTAAGGCTGAGATTGAACAGTGGCTTTATATGAGGGTTTAGTTCTTCTTGGAGCTCATGTAAGACACAGCCCAGGACACCGTCTGGTCCCATTGATGCTGTGTTTTTTGCTTTGGAGAGGGCAGCTCTCACCTGTGCATCTGTGATCTCAGGAAGGGTACACTCTGTTGGGATAGACATTTGCTCTTTTGGGGGGGGGGGAGAAGTTTGCACTGAACCTTTCTGCCAGGATGTTGGCAATGTCTGTGGGTTCAGTGTACTTTTTATCATTTTGCACTAACTCAGAGCATATCTGGGAGTTGCCTCCCAGGTTTCTGACATAACGAATGGACAAAACAAATGCTATAGTTTTGGCTAGAATTTATTGGCATAGTATTATGAAGGACATCAATAACTTTCTTATGCTGCCTGCTCTGAGTGCCAAAAGGACAGCACCCAATCCAGGATTTAAGAATCCTTTAGATAAAAGGTTCAGAATATGAGCAATCCACATTGGATGCTTAACATTCCACAGCAGGGTTTTAATTTCCTGGCATAAAGTATTGCAGTTTGGTCTCCATGGAGTGCCTGTGACATTGCAGACCCCACACCAGATATGCAGCTGACTGGGAGAGCCATTTGTCAAATGTGCAGGTTAAACTCTCTGTATCAGGCTGGAATAGCAGCTACTCTAGCTGAGTGCAAGTTAAAGATGGACAAAGCCTGCTATTTGGGCTATGTAATAAGCCAAGGGCTTGTAAAACCACAGACTAAAAAGGTAGTCACAGTATAAAATCGGCCAGCACCAACTTCCCAACTATCCAGATTTTTACAGAATGTCCAGATTTTTAACTCATATTTTTGGTCTGTTCCTCATAAAACTTGTGGTTTTCTGGCAAACCACTGAAGACTGAAGTCACTAAATAATGACAGATATTTGGGTTTCAGATTTCATACCCTTCAAAAAATGCATGCTAAAGCAAAACCTGTTATTCTAGCAACTTTGTAAGTTTATATGAGCAATATTTAAAATGTCCCTGATTTTGTACCTTTGTCCCCCAGTTTATTTCTGGCTTTGTCCATATTTGTTGCATTACAAGGTACCCCACTGAAAAACAAGTGAAAGCTGTTTTTGGGCCTGCTTAGCTCTTGTTGGAAGTTTTTTTCCTAATTTCCTTTTCCTTGATTGACATGAGTAAAGGTAAGGCTTCACTGAAGGCAAAGTGAACAAATGCAGTAGAGAGCTAAAGAATATGCTTTGTTTAGGGCCCAGAGTCATAGCTTATGATTTTTAGAAACAATTACTGGTACATACAGATGCCTCAGAGATAGGCATAGATACTGTTATGGCTGAGATGATAGGGGGTGAGGAACACCCTATATGCTATATTACAAGAAGTTCAATAATGCCAAGAAATGCTATTTGGCTATAAAAGACAGTGTTTAGCCAGTAAGTGGGCCCTCACAACCTTGAAATATTATCTCTGCAAGAAAGAGTTTGTCTTGATCAGGGATCAGGCTCTCTTTCAATGGCTATTTAGACACAGGAATATGTGTGTGTGTGTGTGTGTGTGTGTGTGTGTGTGTGTGTGTGTGTGTGTGTGTGTGTGTGTGTGTGTGTGTGTGTGTGTGTGTTTTAAGTTTTGGCCCATGTGAGCTGACCTGGCTCATGACTAAAAAGTCTCCTTTTCAGAAGAATGAGAAGCAATAATGCAAGTCCCAACACTTCAGAAAATAAGCTGCAGTTCAACTAGAAAAGCAGCAAATTCTTAAACTTCTGTAATATTTTTCAGGGGACAGTCCCACACTTCCTCTTCTTATAGATCTACAGGCAAGTACTATACTAGGTGCCCTTATAAGCCATTTTAAGTCTAGCCATTTTCCCTTCCAAGGGTGAGACTCAAACCCTTTATCTTGTGTCTGTGAGGTAAGCATCTTAACCATTATACCATCCCCCAGTCACCTTATTAGCTCCAAGACTTCTGTATCTCAGAGTAGGTGGAATACTTTAAGATGTTTTAACCTTAGATTTAGCACATATTCCCCTATTGACACTTTTTTTTTGCATTTCTAAGGATGGCAGTTATTATCTTCAAACAGTTAACAGGAACCTATTTCGTAAGGTTCTGCAGACCGGCATACCAATGTAATTAACAAATGATAAATAAGTATGTTTGAATGTGTTGTGGGAGGTGCTACAACAGCACCTGATTCCAGAGCTTCTGCTGCACACCATTTATTCTCTGAATTTGAGGAGCAAATGCTGTTGTGTTCTTAATCTTGACATGTTGAATGCATTCAAGCTGGCCATAGGACTCCACCAAGGGTGTGTTACCAAGGCATAGTACTCCATCAAAAGTCTGCTTTGTTCTTCCTCCTGTTTATAACTTTCATGGAGAGAATGTCAAGGCACAGGTGGGACCAGGAGAGCATTTGGAGAGTGCATGTTTGCAGATGATGCTGTACTCTTAACTTGAAGTGAAGGTGAGCTCCAATATGCGCTCAAGTGATTCACTGTTGAGTATGAAGTGAGTTGTACTCTTAGCTTGAAGTGAAGGTGAGCTCCAATATGCGCTAGAGTGATTCACTGTTGAGTATGAAGTGAGTTGTCCTCTTAACTTGAAGTGTAGGTGAGCTCCAATATGCGCTAAAGTGATTCACTGTTGAGTATGAAGTGAGTGAAATGAAAGTCTACACTTCCAAATCACAGGTCATGACTGTCTGCATGAAAAGACTGGATTGCTGTTTGCAGATGAGAAGCAGCTACCTCCTCAAGAGAAGAAATGTAAGTATCTTGGAGTCCCATTAACAAGATTAAGGTTGAGGTGATCAACAGACTGAGTAGCAGATGGGTGCTGAGGTGGTTTTACTGTAGGTGCTGTATGGATCTGTGGTGATAGTGATGCAAAAACTGAATACTATTCTAAGCCTTGGGTATTGAAGAAAGGATGTGATTTGGAATACATGTGGCAGATGTGGTGGTGCAACGGTTAATGCTGTCACCTCACAGCAAGAGGTTCTTTGGTTTGGTTCTCGGCTGGGATACCTTCTGTGTGGAGTCTGCATGTCCTCTCTGCATTTGTGTGGGTTTCCACCGGGTGCTTAGGTTTCCTCCCATATTACAAAGGCATGCATCTGAAGCATTTCTTGCCCAGGCCTCTACTGAAAATTGGCTCGTTCCAAGTCAGAGTTGCCCAGTAAACAAATGTTAAATAAAAAAGTAATGCTCCTTTGCCAGATTGTTGCACTCATTCTTCATGACAGAGTGCAGAACCTGCTAATCCAGTAGGATTGTGGATAAAAAGCACTAGTCCTCTGGAATGACAGAAGGAACCTGAGATAATGCCCCCATGTGTCCCACAGAAGGTGTATATGTTTACCTCTAGTTCAAAAGCTTGGTTCACTTTTCCAAGATAATGTATTTAATATTGACGAACAGCTAAAAAGCAAATAATGAAACAGGAAAAAGGAATCAACAGTAAAGCTTTCTTGCTGATAAACCATGTTTCAGAACAAGGAGAAAAACAGAACCTCACATATATAGGAATATAAGTGCAGCCTTAATAATTGGTTTATTTTTCTGTCTAAGTATCTGTTTATTATTTGTCTTTTTTTAATGATTATGAACAACAAACATGTTACTTGTGGCTAGAGAAAAAGATCTTGTTTTTGAGCTGAAATGGATTTTGGTTTATAGACATCTGGTAACGTATGGATGTGAACTGCTAGACTGACAGTACAATGCCAGGAAGAAATTAAAAACAAGTTGATTTATTGATGTAAAGCATTCCTGATGACTCCTTCATGGAGAAGATTTCTAAACTGGCACTGACAACATTTAATGTTAGCACACATATGAGATGTGGTTATGACACAGCAGTTGCTAACTTCAAGGCTGCTGCTTCTGTTATTGTCCCAATAATGCATGTATTGCTCACAATGTAACCTTTCCCAGATTATGTTAATGAGCATTTTTAGATACCCCATTAGACCAAAGTTTATTGTTTGGAATTGCTTTCCAGAAGGTCTTACAAGAGAAGAGAGAATGTGAAACAAATGTACCATCCACCGATTCTTACTATTTTCCAGGATTTTTTCCTCTAAAGGCTCATCCTTTTTTTATTGTAAATAAACTAAAAAGCAATCATACATCTAGGATAGGCAATGACAGAGGAAGAAAGAGAAAGCCTGGAAGACAGAAAGGCAACAACATTAGGATTTGTCCAACAAGGTAGATTCTGCAGCAGTAGACGTTGCTGCCTCCTTAAATTAATCTATTGTGTTAGAAAGTTAAACATGCAAAATATCGTATAACATATATTTATTCAACACAGTTTGGGGTTTGTAGTAGTGTAAATGTGTCACGTTTGCCAATAATAGAAGAAATTGAGTCTGTGATAGAATCTGAGTACTACAAAGGAAGAAATCAATTGAAAGTCACAGATGAGTGCTAATGGTTTTTGCATCCTTCAGCTAGAGAAGCACAAAAAGTGCTGAGCTTGTATATTGCAGAGGTTGCACTAGTCTGGAGGCTATCTGAAGTCAGCTGTGGAACCTGACTGGACTGTATGAAGTTTATATGAAAAGAAGAATGACCGTGACTAAACTGGATGACATGCAATTTTTCATGTCCAACAGGTAAAAATGGAAACTGTTAAGCAGCAACTGAGCTAAGTGAGAGTCAAAACAAGGCTATTTATATGGTAAAGCAAACTGAGCAAATTGACAAATGTTTGATTGGGGTGGAAGATGAGACAAGAAGGTGAAATTTAAGATTTTATGTGGTTAAAAAGACAAGTAAGAGAAAAACTTGATGGAGTGTATGAAAAACAAGAAGGCAGAGTAGACCAGATTCACAAAGAAAATGTTGGGGATAAGAATAATTAAATATTTGTCTCTGACAGAATTGGAAGTCAAATTTCAGAAGGCTAGATTAATTTTGATAGTGTGAGAAAGAACAGATACTGTAGAAATTGTGGCAATCAGGTAGAAGATTATCAGTATGCGTATTCATAGAGCATGATTATTCTGAAGTCATGCCAAAGGATAGATTTAGTAAAGGAGTGCAAGTTAAGAAAGTTGGAAATTAAAAAGTCCTTCCCTGCCATCTTGTGGGTTTTCTTGGATGGAAAAGTACCAAATCTTGAGAGTCTGGATGAAACAACTGGTAAAATAAAAGAACAGCCTGTGAGACTAGTACAATTTAAGGTGCAACAGAAGAAGAACAAGACAGTTACGTTGAGATATGTTGATCTCATTGAAAAAATAGAACAGAGAAAAGGCGAGATTTGCTTGAGAAGAGAAATCTGTTTATTTGTGTGAAAATGGCTGGATAGACTAGAGAAGTCAGTTAATATGTGATTACTGAAAGATTATCCAGTGGATTGATATGCAGGGTTAAATTGTAAGCAAAGCTGTTTCATAAATGTTGATGTTGACATTTATGTCAGAAAAAATATTAATCACATTCTTTATTCCATCTCTAAAAATTGTGAGAACTATCATACTAAAAATCACAATATGTATGATTTAGAATTGTGAATAGTAACAGTTCTCAAATGCAAGAAGGTGTTTTTTAGTGGTCAGTCAGACTAATAATCAGTATTTAAACATGTTTAATATTTTGTTTTTTTTGTACCCCATGTAGGGATCAAACACTACACTTTGTGCTTATGAGGTGAATACTGTAACCATTCTGCCAATTTATTATTGCTTATTGTGCTTTGATACAAATATATTTATGTATTAAATATAGGGTTTTGTTTTTAGTTTCTAGCGACATGTCACTTTAAAAGTTTGAATTATTTTCTTGATGACTGGTGCATTTTTATTGGATATAGACTTGCAGTTTAAGTGTTTTAATATTTCTGATGAAGTCTTTAGACAAGGATGAAAGTGCTTAGATTGATTAAAATATTTTATATTAATGGACCTGGTTCTGGTTCCTTTGTATATTTTTACATTCTGCATTTTCTTACTGTGAATGTTTTTTTTGGCTGCCTTTTACCATCTTATACCTGTCTTGGTTCGCTGGAGGAGTAGGGTGATGGTTGTGTTATTCTGAGTTCCTGTTTACCTGGCAACATCTTTATGGTTACCAGTCTTTCAGGAATTAAGGTTGCAGCTACCAGCTGTACGTTCCACAAGGCACAGCTTTCTGGCAGCAGTTTTTCAGTTTGGTAGATTTGGTTTTTACATAGTTTATTTCTAATTTTGGTTTATTATGGATCTTTCGCCTGGGAATCTAATGGGTTTGGGTGCCTAGACAGTGAGACATTTCCCTGTGGTACATTTGACTGGGGACACATGGCTGAAGTGACATTCAGCTGCAGAGAAACATGTCTGTTTGCAAATTCCCTGTGGGCAAAGAGAAGAATGTGTTGCCATGCCCACAACTTCAATAACCAAATGCACAGGGGGAAAACAATGTCCATGGTCCCCAAGGGAACATGAGACAGCAGGCAATATGGCAGTCATGGCTGGCCAGAGGGCATGTCAGTGGCAGTAAAAATGCAGTGTACAATGGGCAGTGCCTTTATAAGTGATGTGCACAGACCACTACACCCTTCACAGTGTTTAGGGAACCTTACCTAAAACACATACTGGAGCACAAATGTGACTACAGTAGCCTGTAGGATTTCCTCCATGCTGCAGCGTACTTCTACATGTTGTAGTTACATAACCATGTACTGTAAACGGAGCACAACACTCATTACTTCTGCCTCCATGCATTTGGTTATTAAAGCTGTGGGCATGGCAGTGTGTGCTTCTCTTTGCCCACAGGGAATTTGCAAACAGCCATATTTCTCTACAGCTGAATGTCACTTCAGTCATGTGTTCCCAGCTAAATGTGCCATGGGGAAATGTCTTGTTGCCTAGGTGCCTGAACCTGGATCTAACTATCTTGATCCAGCAGCTCTCAAGATATGTTCCTGGAACCTGGAGTGGCGATGATGTTCTTAAGTCCTATAATGATATAGGAGAGCATACCCCAAACCCAGGAATACACTGCTGACAATGTTCTTAAGTCCTATAATGATATAGGAGAGCAAACCCCAGACCCAAGGAATACACTGCTGACAATGTTCTTAAGTCCTATAATGATATAGGAGAGCATACCCCAAACCCAAGGAATACCCTGCTGACAATGTTCTTAAGCCCTTTAATGATACAGGAGAGCATACCCCAAACCCAAAGAATACACTGCTAACAATGTTCTTAAGTCCTATAATGATATAGGCGAGCATACTCCAAACCCAAGGAATACACTGCTAACAATGTTCTTAAGTCCTATAATGATATAGGAGAGCATAGCCCTGATGAAACCTGACAAGGGTGGGGGCCCTGGTCAGGGACTACTTTATGTATGCAAGTAAAAAGTTGGGTTTACTCAATGACACTACTACTTACGTTCAAGTATCAAGAAATTAAATAAACATGGCTTATGCAAAAATAGACCTTTATCTGCAGGATTTGTTGTCCCAAGGATTCATGAGTAATGAAGTTTTTGTTTGTTAAAGTGGAAAAAATTATGATTCCTGTTATATTCGGAATACCAAAGATCCACAAAAATATTAACAACCTCCCACTTAGACTGATTGTTTCTGCAAGCAAATCCAAAACAGAACCATTATCTATGTTTGTGGATTTTTACTGTAAACTCTTGTAGACAAAGAAACACACATCATTCAAGACTTTTGGCATCTGTTACAATTAGTGCTTCACCATTTGGTGAAAATTTGGAGTTCATTACTATAGATGTTATTAATTTATTTTCAGTTAATCCGCATGACACTGGCATTGAACATTTTCAAAGTATACTAGTAAACGACAAATCAAAAACCGTCATGGAAAAAAATATTATATCTGAATTTTTGGAGATGGTCCTGAAAAATAACTTTGTAATTTGATGGTGAATACTACCACCAGCTGACAGGGTGGCACCTACGTATGCTAATTTAGTCTTAGCTGACTGGGAACACCATTGTAATTTCACTTCTCCACATTTTAAGAGTGTGTCTCGCTATTACGTTTTCTTGACGATATACTCATTTTGTGGACTGGTGAACCTTCCACCTTTGATTTGTTTTTGGCACAATTAAGTAACTCGACCAATTTTTTTTTAAGTTTATCTTTAATATTCATAAGGACTCTATTAATTACTTAGACCTTACTATCTCAAAAGATTATGCTAACCAGAGATGCATATCTAATATTTATAGGAAGGAGACATATTCCAGCTCCTTATTACATTATGACAGTAGTCATCATTTTTATCAGAAAAAGAATATCATTAAAAGACAACTGGACTGTCTTTCTAGACTGGTTTCAGAGGATGCTACTTTTCAGACTGAGATACTTAAATCAGGTAATATGTTCCTAGAGAGCTGTTATCTCACCTATTTGGTGAATTCAGTAGTGATGTTAAGATTTGCACTGGGTGTGACGAGGATGGACAGGATTAGGAGTAAGTATATTAGAGGGTCAGCCCAGGTTGGAAGGTTTGGAGACAAAGCCAGAGAGGCACGATTACGTTGGTTTGGACATGTGCTGAGGAGGGATGCAGAGTATATTGGGAAAAAGATGCTAAGGATGAAGCTGCCAGGTAACAGGAAAAGAGGAAGGCCTAAGATAAGGTTTATGGATGTGGTGAGAGAGGACATGCAGGCGGTTGGTGTGACAGAGCAAGATGCAGAGGACAGGAAGAAATGGAAACAGTTGATCTGCTGTGGTGACCCTTAATGGGAGCAGCCGAAAGAAGAAGAAGAAGAAGAAGAAGTAGTGAATGAGATTCTCATTGGGGGGGGTTGACAAATTTGCCCCTATATTGGGAAAAAAATCCCTTGAGATTATTGTTGTCACCAAAACTGTAAAAGAGGGCAGTACCCACAATAAATGCGGAACAATGGCTATAGTTTATAACTATCAAGCACCAAAAATTAGAACTATACTCCCTGATACTTGGGACATCTTTTTTACAGTGGACTACAAGAAAATACTAGGTGGGCACCCTAAGATTACCTACAAAAAAAGTGACAATTTGAAAAATATTTTTGGAAAAAGAAGTAGTCAGGATGAACATCATAGACATTCAAAGATGTCTAAGTGTGGCAGTTGTAAAGACTGTAGATGGGCCATATGTGATAGTCAAAGGTTTTGACAGAACCATAATACGTCCAGGGATTTGTAGTTGCAACACTAAGATGATAGTTTACATTGTAACATGTACATCATGTCCTGCATTCTATAAAGGCAAAATGATTAGGACGTTAAAAGAATGTGTAGATGAACATGTTTATGAGATCAAAAAACGCAAATCGAATAACTCTCTTTATAAATGTACATTTGAATGCGCTGAATTTAATAATTATTATTTTTTGCGATTGACAGAGTTTATGTTTCAGAACGGGGAGCCAATGGTGGATTGTTACTAGAACAAAAAGAGTTAACACGGCAAATTAGATTGAATGCTACTATTAAGCCAGGATTGAATTAATTGCTTTCTCTTAACAGTGTTCTGAAGTATAGATCCACTATGTTAGACTAATCATCAATATTTCAAAATGTTTAATATTTTTGGCTCTTAATATGTTTGTACCACATGTGGGAATTAAACACTGTACCTTGCGTCTGTGAGGTTAAACATCCCTTAACCATTGTGGCAATTTCTGATCATTAATTATTGTACTTTGATACAAATGTATTTATGTATTAAATCTAGGCTTTTGTTTTTAGTTTTTAGTGACGTCACTTTAAAAGTTTGAATTACTTTCTCGATGAATGGTGCATTCTTATTAGACAGAGGCTTGTATATAAAGACTTGCAGTTTTAAGTATTTTAATATCTCTGAAATCTTTAGACAAGGATGAAAGCACTTAGGTTGATTAAAAGATTTTATATTAGTGCACCTGGTTCTGGGTCCTTTTTGTATTTTTACATTCAGCAAACAGTTTCTTATTGTAAATGTTTTATTGGTTGCCTTTTGCCATCTCACAGCTGTTTTGGTTTGCTGGAGGAGTTTAGTGGTGGTTGTGTTGTTGTTCTGAGTTCCTGTTTACCTTGCAAAGTCTTTGTGGTTATCAGTCAATTATGTATATGACTAAAGCAGTTCATGACCCATCATTATAGACACAAAATCCATCGCTGTAAGAAGATAATTTGTTGCAGCCTTTTGTCCCTTCCTGGTTCCCCAACCAAGAGTCTTTATTTATGGCGTGTGATGGATGAAATTTAGACGTTCATCAAGTCTGAAGATCATGCAGATGTGGAAGAACCATTCATTGTATGAAATTATGTAGCATGTCATGCAAATCATGTCCTAATTGTTGTTAAAGTAGTGCCAGTAGCTCAGCTGGTAGCAACTTGCCTTCGAGCCTGAGAAGATCAGAAGGCTATAGGTTCTGTCCCCTCACCAGGTGCTAGGAGCTACATTCTATTTCTGACACTTCCCTACAAAATTAGGAGTGCTGCACACACAGTGGTACCATCCTTCACACAAGACATTAAACTCAGGCCCCATGTTACCACACTGGTGGTAGCCTAGGGTAAATGGTAAACATCCCACAGCAACTTCTTAGAAGGGGCAGAGGTGATCTTATTAAAATGAACATATTACATACACCAGAATATAGTTACCCATAAAAAACAGCTACAAAATCAGTTTAGTCCTTTAGTACAAATAAACTATGTTTTCAAGATTATCATTTCCTTTAAATTATTAGTAATATTCTTACTCATTCTCCTTCCTTCTATAGTTCTTAGGCAACTTAGCAGAATCCCGTCAAGTTCCAGTAGCCTTTTTGATGCATACCTGCATGATATAATTGCCATACTGAATTTCCACAAGAACCTTTTGCATGCATTACATAATTAAAATATATCCTGTACTTTCTTCTGTGTTGCATCCCTTTCCCAACTGCATTTTTGCCAAGCATCAATTTTTCATATCTCATTTTGCTAGTATCATGTATGAAAGCCTTTACATAAAACTATGGCAACAAATGTCCCTTCTTACTCCTGGGTTTCTGTTCTTACTGCTGTCACCGTCTCTACCTTTAGCATTTTCTACCGCAGTAATATTAATGCTGTCCCATCATCTTTCCATGCTTTTACATTTATAGTCAGCATTACCTTTATGCATCTCGTTTTCCTTTTTTATTTCACGCTTGACACAGGAGGGTTCATAAAGGTAGTGCAATGGGTGCACCTTTGTGCACACGCTGCAGTAACCTTTTCATATTCAGCTACAGCCCTAACACTCTGCTGCATGATGCTATAGCACAATGCTGTGCAGCACCTTGTTGGTCTGGCTCCGCATTTGCGTTGTATGCTGACGAGGCAGTCCAAGGAGAGGCATATTCTAATTATCTATGTGCCCCCCCCCCCCCCACCACCACCAAACCACCTCCAGGAAGGCATCCACATATCAGGTGATTCAAGAAATTGCTTGGCAGTGTAGATCAGCATGGATGGGTCTACCATGTCACAGTAGTGAACTAGACTGAATTACAGGGCTGAGAGGGTGGGGGGACACTAGACACCAGGGATTGCTCTACAGCGACATGCCATAATGGCATTAACTTCTGTAAAAGGATTGTGGAGTAGGGTGAACACTAGACACTAGGGCAACTAGATGTGCAAAAAAGTCATTTCATTTATTATGGGGATTGGGACTGGGATAGATCCATAGGAAAGGGAAGTACAGGGACCTGTACTTCCCTTTCCTATGGAAAGGGAAGGGAAGTACAGGGACCTGTGTGTTCATGTGTGTCGGAGAGTTACTTAGGGGAGAAATGCCATTGCAGACAAAAGCAACAGTTTACTACCACAATGTGCAGATCAGCAATGATTTGCACATTGAGGTAGTAACTGAGATTCAGACACATGCAAATTAGCCAGTAACAAGGTCTTTCCTCATCATGGCTAACATGTTTCTAAACCACAAAATACTGTTTTTTGGGAGTAGGGTCGTTTTAGAGCAAGCCATATGGGAGAATTTTTAAGGAGTCTTCTTTCCCCTGCCTTATATTTTCTCAAACTTTGACAAGGATTAATTTCATTAGTGCATTAATGTACCTAAAACATTTCTGCCCTTTTTTTCGTCTCTGCATATCTCTTTAAAACATACTGTGTAAAGCAAAATCAACCATGATGTGCCCTGTGAAATACTATGGCATTCCACACCCCAGACCAAACACACTGCTGTGGTTACTAGCAGAGGGATTCTTGCTGGTGTCTTTGGAAGTCGAGCCTTCCTTACAGGTGTAACATGCGATGTTGCAACTATTCAGTCACTATGAAAACAAGCCACTGATTTATCTTTCAAGTTTCAGGAAATAAAAGAGTTTTTTTTTAAGACCTTAGGAACTGTTTATAAGCCTCATTAGTACACAATAAGTCATTAATGGTTTATTCTTATGGTGTAGTGCATGTAGATTTTAAAACCCCATCAGGGTGGGAGGGTGGCTTAATGGTTACGGTGTTTGCATTACAAACACAAGGTGCAGGGTTTGAGTCTCACAAGGGATAATTGGCTAGGTTTAAAATGGCTCACAAATGCTGTTAGCCTAGTACTAATCTATGAACCTATGATTTATTACACCTAAACATTCCTCATTTACCTTTTATACAAGATGTCACATTGCTTGGCTGTGTAGATCAGCATGGATGGGTCTACCATATCACAGTAGTGAACATGACTAAATTACAGGGCTGAGAGGGTGGGGGGACACTAGACACCAGGGATTGCTCTACAGCAAAGTGCCATAATGGCACCAACTTCAGTAAAAGGATTGTGGGGTAGGGGAAACACTAGACAGTAGGGCAACTAGATGTGCAAAAAAGTCATTTCAATTATTATGGGGATTGGGACTGGGACAGATCCATAGGAAAGGGAAGTACAGGGACCTGTGTGTCCATGTGTGTCAGAGAGTGACTTGGGGGAGAAATGCCATTGCAGACAAACGCAACAGTTTACTACCACAATGTGCAGATCAGCAATGATTTGCACATTGAGGTAGTAACTGAGATTCAGACACATGCAAATTAGCCAATAACCAGGTCTTTCCTCATCATGGCTAACATGTTTCTAAACCACAAAATACTGTTTTTGGGAGTAGGGTCGTTTTAGAGCAAGCCATATGGGAGAATTTTTAAGGAGTCTTCTTTCCCCTGCCTTATATTTTCTCATACTTTGACAAGGATTAATTTCATTAGTGCATTAATGTAACTAAAACATTTCTGCCCTTTTTTTCGTCTCTGCATATCTCTTTAAAACATACTGTGTAAAGCAAAATCAACCATGATGTGCCCTGTGAAATACTATGGCATTCCACACCCCAAACACACTGCTGTGGTTACTAGCAGAGGGATTCTTGCTGGTGCCTTTGGAATTCGAGCCTTCCTTACAGGTGTAACATGCGATGTTGCAACTATTCAGTCACTATGAAAACAAGCCACTGATTTGTCTTTCAAGTTTCAGGAAATAAAAGAGTTTTTTTTTAAGACCTTAGGAACTGTTTATAAGCCTCATTTTTACACAGTAAGTCATTAATTGTTTATTCTTATGAATGGTGGCCTAATGGTTAAGGTGTTTGCCTTACCAACACAAGGTGCAGGGTTTGAGTCTCACAAGGGATAATTGGCTAGGCTTAAAATGGCTCGCAAGGGCTGTTAGCCTAGTACTAATCTATGAATCTATGATTTATTTCACCTAAGCATTCCTCATTTACCTTTTATACAAGATGTCACATTTTATGGGATTTATACTTGAATCCCATTTTGCTGAAAAAAATGCCATCACTTTTCCCAGTTTGTCAGGTTGATCAAAAATGCCTTCTGTATAATTAACTAGCCATACTCAACACCACAAAATTAAACCCAAATTGTTTTCTATATGACATATTATTATAAACTGTACATGTCACAGATTAACTACTTTAATTTTCTCCATTATTTTACCACATTCAGTTCTACCCAGTTTTCTCTCAGCAGTCTGTAATATCTAATGTCTTAAGTTCCTTTTTTAAATAAACCTGTTCAGCATTAATTTATTCCATATGACCTTATGTTTTTCTTCTTTTTTTGACACAACCTATTTTAGCTGAGGAATATTTATGACTACAACACACATTCATACATTTTCATTACAAAGTCTCTGTTTAGCCATTTGTTTGAACGTATTTGAACAGCCTTCCTGAATCTCATACATTTCTCATCACTGAAATTACCCCCCCCCCCCCTACACACCCACCTTTGTCACTACCAGGGTCACGGTCTGGTTTTGTAAAAATACAAAATGTATCTGTTTGTGAAATACCTTTTCTAACTTTTCTGTCTTCAGGGGAGACTGTCTTCATTCTGCTGCTAAAAACTACCTCCTCTTTACAGTCTGCCTTATCTATTTCTGAGGCTAACTGACTACTTTTTTCATTTTTGTAGTTTAATCCTTATACTTGGTCTACCATGAGTAAATCTCACATAACCCATGTTGCTGTCAACGGTTATTGTACAAGTACATTACTTCATGTATGTAATAGAATGTCTGATACCTTAGAAATGTTACAAATGTTCATTAATCAAGCAGTATTGCATACAAAGAATTCATTATTTCAGAAAATGAATAGTGACATTTCACCGAGTTCTTGCAGTCTAAAGATGCAGGCATACATATCAGCCAGTGTATAGTCAATCTGCACCTAGAAAATCCACTCACATGCAGCTAGACTCAACAGCTTCCTCTGACTTTTACTACTTCTGTCTCAGCTCACTCCTTTTCACATTACTAAGTGGCAGCCAGAGTTTTAGCTTGCATTCTTTATGTTTGATAACCTAAAGAAAGCAAAGTTTTATCTTGCATTCTTTAGGTTATTAAACATGCGTCTGCATCTTTCTTTAGTCTTGGTAAGTCCTTAAGAGTTAAAGGCCTTTTGAAGTGTTGGACAGAATATTTATATTCCTTCGGATACCGCTGTACTAAATATCAGGAATCCATAATGAACTGGATGTTCTCAGAGGTTCTGGATTGAGGACATTGTTTCACATTTAGGGCAGTTCTTGTGTCATGCACAACTACATTCTGTCTGGTTCACATGAGCAGTATGAACGGCCCAGTGAAATGTCAGTGAACTAAACGTCCATGCTATCTGTAGTTCCTACAGCTTCAGTAGCCATAATTACTTGGACTAGCTTTTTAGATGCATCAAGTGTTTAAATGGAGCATTCCTTCAGTTCACATTATTTGCCAGAGAGGATGCTTTGTGTGCTTTATCTTCCTCATCTGACTGTCTGTGCTGCACATACTCAGTCTCATATGAAAGGGCGAAGACACGAACTAAGTCCCACAGAGCGAAAAAATATATGCAAAAGCACTGAAGCCCAATGAACTCTTCTTTGACTGGAACAAATACTTCTCAGTTTCAAACCAAACGTTCCTTTATTGCTTTACCAGTAGTTAAAAAGATGCACGAACAGTTGATAAAATCAAAGATACAGATAAATCCACATGAAAACCAAAGTGAATCAAGCGCTTTCACCTGTTACCATGACGGGCTTTGTCAAGATGAACCACCTAAGAAACTTTATGTGCTTATATACAAACTTTTGAGCCAATTATTCAATTAAAGAACGTAGAAAACAGATTAAACTGATTCAAAATATGTGAAGCTTTGCTTTTTGTATCAAAAATGTTTTAAAGCAACATCGCATTTACGGTTTTTACAATAAACGTGCTTTAACCAAGAGCACAACAAAGCACGCTTAAACAAAACCATTTTCTTTTACAAACATTGGTATAATGCAGCAATAATCCAAAACAATGTACCAAATAAAAACTAAATAAAACACCTTACGGTTGTATTAAATACTTGTCAAGGCTCAATTAAGTGTTTGCTTGTCCCGCGATTACTGTGATTTCTGAATGTTTACTTCTTACAAATAAACTGACATTACAAAATATTAAAGGACATCAACATGCTAAGAATTATGTGCAATACTTTGTGTTCTACTAGTCTAAATTGATTCTGTAAGAAGTATTGCGACTATTCAAATTTTTGAATATTTTCTTGAAGAAAAAATGTGAACTAACGCTTATTCAGGACTACGGTTATGTTGTAACAGTACATACCCCTTTTAATAAAATTAATATTTGTAAGATTAATTCTAACTATTAACTATAAATATTAAAATTAATACCAATTAAATAAATAAATGAATATTATGTTAAATGTCATAAAAATTATAAAATATTCGTCAATTGGAGTGATATATACATATGTTAAACTCATCAGGAATATTTTATACATTTTTCTAAAAATTGATATATAGGAATATAAAATCAATATTATTTATGAAATTGATATAAAATTACCATTACTTAAATTATTGTTTGTTATTCAAGTGTGCAACATTTTCTATAATAATTTAATACCTATACAATTCATAAATATTAATAATTTATTGTGATATTAAATAAATAAATTAAAAAAATTAAAAATTAGTGTACAAATTGTATAAATTAAATTCTGATATTGTAAAATCTATGGACATTAGTTATATAACCGATATTATTTGTTAATTATATTCATAGTTAAAATATTTCAAAAAATTTTTTAAAAAACATGTTCAAATGTGTATAAATATATATATAAAAATGTATTCAGTGCTGTGAATAGTGAGAGTGTACTGCGTTTGCATTTCTGTGACAATGGCTCAAAAGTGTGTATATAAGCACATAAAGTTTCTTAGGTGGTTCATCTTGACAAAGCCCGTCATGGTAACGGGTGAAAGCGCTTGATTCACTTTGGTTTTCATGTGGATTTATCTGCATCTTTGATTTTATCAACTGTTCGTGCATCTTTTTAACTACTGGTAAAGCAATAAAGGAACGTTTGGTTTGAAACTGAGAAGTATTTGTTCCAGTCAAAGAAGAGTTCATTGGGCTTCAGTGCTTTTGCATATATTTTTTCGCTCATATGAAAGGGGCTATAATGGCAGGGTGTGGGATAAAGTCGCCAGAACTTTGTGACTGAAAGAGTCACTGAAAGAGTGCTTAAACAACTGCCTAGCTCTGATTTTGTAATATGATACATTTCTTATTCTGTACGGATATCCCCCTAGATGTATATATGCAGTTGTCCCATGAAATGTAGTGTTACTTAGTCTTAAAGTGCAGTCTATGTTTTTAAAGTTGGTAATGGTATATTGAGCAAAACAAGCAGCTTGCCTAGAATAGATTGTAATGCCAGGAAACTTGAGTTTATAAAAAAAGAATCACACATCTTTGTGAAAAGTATTAGAAAAAATATTTGCAGATCTATGAAGAGTTGTTGCAGCTTTAGTCTGGGGGTGGGCTTGAGTGGGTGAATGGGTTAGAATCTCCGAAGTAAACCTGCATCATATTCTCACCAGAATTAACACCTTTTCACAGTATGCTGTCCTGATCTGGTTGTGTAACAATGCTGGCGACAAGCCAAGACACATTTAGAAATACAGCAGACAGAAACTGAAATACCACAGATAGTTTAAAGAGTTAACCAAGAGAAAAGGCAGTGGACAGATGGCATTTAATTAATAAGTCACATGGAAAAGTGAATAAGAATGTTTTTATACACACTGATACTATTTCTTACAAGATGGACTTAATTATTTTTATTTTAAGGCTGATAGAATCATATTAAATTTGAATATAAATTAAGAGTTACTGTGAGTTATTTCAACCAGTGCAATCACTGGAATTTTCCTTGAAATTTTATAATGCATCACTAAACAGGTAGGCAGCCTGAAACTGCAGTTAGTTATCAATTCCTCCCTGAGGTTCAGTCTGTGTTTAAAATAAGCAGAAAGAGACTATTTTGTGTCACTGTAGCAGAAAAGAATAAATTAAATTAAAAATAAAACACTGCATACCAGATAGAACAGTTGACATGCATGTAATAATTACTACTAACTGTGCCATCATTAAGCCGAACTTATAATGTTTTTAGGCCATTTTAAAGGTTTCAGTCAAAAATTCCATCCTCATATAACCTGAGAAAAAAATTCCCTGTCGCAATTCGATTCACAGTCAGCATGCAATAGAATGGAAACAGAAGGAAGCTTGCAGTGAGGAGTCCATTTGGATCTGTATTATAGGAGAACTTTTCAGCTCTACACTACTACATTAAAATTAGGTGAAATTCACGTAAAAAGTGAATAAAATATATGTTCTCGTATAAACCAACCTATCATATTAGCTGCAAATTGTATTAGTAAGCTAAAATGTTGTTCATATCAGTTATCTATTAATTATAGAACTATTTCCTAGCATTCCACATGACACCGGTTTACAATGGTTTAATGAAATTTTAACTAAATTTTCAAATTTTAACAATAATATTATTAATTTATTATCAGATTTTATGGACATCATTTTAAATAACAATTTTATTTATTTCAACGGGGAATTTTTCAAGCAAAGCAAAGGGGTTGCTATGGGTTCACCATGTGCTTCAGCATATGCAAATATTGTTCTTTATCATTGGGAAAACGAATTTGTATTTACACCACAATGGAATAATAATATTTTACACTACCGGAGGTACCTGGACGATATATGTATATTATGGGAAGGTAGTAAAGCAAGCTTGGAAGCTTTTTTGGTCTATATAAACAAGACTACTAATTTTTTGAAATTCACATCTAATGTTAGTGTGAACCAGATGAATTACTTGGATGTATTATTGTTTAAGAATCAGGAATTACAAATATTTGAGTCTTCAATTTACAGAAAACCAACCTTCTCCAACACATACCTCCATTTCAGTAGTGCCCATCCTTTTTCACAGAAGAAAGGTATTGTGAAAGGCCAATTCATCAGGGCTTCTAGAATGTGTAATACTGACAAAAAGTTCTTTGACGAAGCACAAATGTTGACAAAGTTATTCTTAGAGAGAGGTTATCCTTTGACATTAATAGAAGAAATGCATCAAGAAGTTTTACTAAGAAGAACTGATATATACAGTCCCTTGTTGGGCACAGGTACAGAGCTAGTTCAGATAACAAACCCAGCACCTGATGTTGAAATGAATTCCCCTGCTTCCCAAACTATTTTTAGTTGTACTTTTAATAATGACACTAGTAAAATAAAGAACATGGTTAGCAAATTTTGGCCTATTTTAATTACAAATAAAGACACAAAGAAATGGATACCAGAAAGGCCAATTTTTGTAAATGCAAGAAATAGTAACTTGAAAAATATGTTTGAGAAACAGCCACCATCACAACTTGTTAACAGAGGTGGCAAGACGGGTACATATAAATGCAATAGTTGCAAACAATGTTCTTCTATCATTGAAACTAATGTCTACTACATTAAATCAAGGAAATATACCTTAAAGCCAACAGGTTATTGTAACTGTGGCTCAAAAGGTATTATTTATTTGGGAGTTTGCCAAGAATGTGAGAGTTTTTATGTGGGCAAATCTGAAAGAACATTACGCAAAAGAATTTACGAACATCTTTATGACATTCGAAAAAAGAAAGAGATGAATGCATTTGTTAAACACCTTATTAACTGCCCCAAGATGACACTAACATTTTTAGTCATTGAACAGGTTCCTCTTAACCCTAGAGGCGGAGATTGGGAAACTTCTATAGAATTTAAAGAGTTAAATTGGCAACTTAAATTAAATGCATCCAAACCCCCGGGACTTAACGAAGCTATTAGCATCACTAGTCTTCTCAAACTAAGAAGAGCAAAGTTATAATCACAATGAATTTTTAAGAATTTTAATGCATAATCATATTATAATTAATAGATAACTGATATGAACAACATTTTAGCTTGCTAATACAATTTGCAGCTAATATAATAGGTTGGTTTATACGAGAACATATATTTTATTCACTTTTTACGTGAATTTCACCTAATTTTAATGTAGTAGTGTATGTTGGTTTCGAAGGCTAAAGTGGGCTAACGAGTTTTTAGTCATTTTATGGGGTAGGTTCACTGTTCTATTTGACATTGTCACAGAAATGCAAACGCAGTACACTCTCACTATTCACAGCACTGAATACATTTTTATATATATATTTATACACATTTGAACATGTTTTTTAAAAAAATTTTTGAAATATTTTAACTATGAATATAATTAACAAATAATATCGGTTATATAACTAATGTCCATAGATTTTACAATATCAGAATTTAATTTATACAATTTGTACACGCAATTTTTTAATTTTTTTAATTTATTTATTTAATATCACAATAAATTATTAATATTTATGAATTGTATAGGTATTAAATTATTATAGAAAATGTTGCACACTTGAATAACAAACAATAATTTAAGTAATGGTAATTTTATATCAATTTCATAAATAATATTGATTTTATATTCCTATATATCAATTTTTAGAAAAATGTATAAAATATTCCTTAAATGGGTTGTTTAGGGTATAGAAAATACTATTAAGATGAGTTTAACATATGTATATATCACTCCAATTGACGAATATTTTATAATTTTTATGACATTTAACATAATATTCATTTATTTATTTAATTGGTATTAATTTTAATATTTATAGTTAATAGTTAGAATTAATCTTACAAATATTAATTTTATTAAAAGGGGTATGTACTGTTACAACATAACCGTAGTCCTGAATAAGCGTTAGTTCACATTTTTTCTTCAAGAAAATATTCAAAAATTTGAATAGTCGCAATACTTCTTACAGAATCAATTTAGACTAGTAGAACACAAAGTATTGCACATAATTCTTAGCATGTTGATGTCCTTTAATATTTTGTAATGTCAGTTTATTTGTAAGAAGTAAACATTCAGAAATCACAGTAATCGCGGACAAGCAAACACTTAATTGAGCCTTGACAAGTATTTAATACAACCGTAAGGTGTTTTATTTAGTTTTTATTTGGTACATTGTTTTGGATTATTGCTGCATTATACCAATGTTTGTAAAAGAAAATGGTTTTGTTTAAGCGTGCTTTGTTGTGCTCTTGGTTAAAGCACGTTTATTGTAAAAACTGTAAATGCGATGTTGCTTTAAAACATTTTTGATACAAAAAGCAAAGCTTCACATATTTTGAATCAGTTTAATCTGTTTTCTACATTCTTTAATTGAATAATTGGCTCAAAAGTGTGTATATAAGCACATAAAGTTTCTTAGGTGGTTCATCTTGACAAAGCCCGTCATGGTAACGGGTGAAAGCGCTTGATTCACTTTGGTTTTCATGTGGATTTATCTGCATCTTTGATTTTATCAACTGTTCGTGCATCTTTTTAACTACTGGTAAAGCAATAAAGGAACGTTTGGTTTGAAACTGAGAAGTATTTGTTCCAGTCAAAGAAGAGTTCATTGGGCTTCAGTGCTTTTGCATATATTTTTTCGCTCATATGAAAGGGGCTATAATGGCAGGGTGTGGGATAAAGTCGCCAGAACTTTGTGACTGAAAGAGTCACTGAAAGAGTGCTTAAACAACTGCCTAGCTCTGATTTTGTAATATGATACATTTCTTATTCTGTACGGATATCCCCCTAGATGTATATATGCAGTTGTCCCATGAAATGTAGTGTTACTTAGTCTTAAAGTGCAGTCTATGTTTTTAAAGTTGGTAATGGTATATTGAGCAAAACAAGCAGCTTGCCTAGAATAGATTGTAATGCCCAGGAAACTTGAGTTTATAAAAAAAGAATCACACATCTTTGTGAAAAGTATTAGAAAAAATATTTGCAGATCTATGAAGAGTTGTTGCAGCTTTAGTCTGGGGGTGGGCTTGAGTGGGTGAATGGGTTAGAATCTCCGAAGTAAACCTGCATCATATTCTCACCAGAATTAACACCTTTTTCACAGTATGCTGTCCTGATCTGGTTGTGTAACAATGCTGGCGACAAGCCAAGACACATTTAGAAATACAGCAGACAGAAACTGAAATACCACAGATAGTTTAAAGAGTTAACCAAGAGAAAAGGCAGTGGACAGATGGCATTTAATTAATAAGTCACATGGAAAAGTGAATAAGAATGTTTTTATACACACTGATACTATTTCTTACAAGATGGACTTAATTATTTTTATTTTAAGGCTGATAGAATCATATTAAATTTGAATATAAATTAAGAGTTACTGTGAGTTATTTCAACCAGTGCAATCACTGGAATTTTCCTTGAAATTTTATAATGCATCACTAAACAGGTAGGCAGCCTGAAACTGCAGTTAGTTATCAATTCCTCCCTGAGGTTCAGTCTGTGTTTAAAATAAGCAGAAAGAGACTATTTTGTGTCACTGTAGCAGAAAAGAATAAATTAAATTAAAAATAAAACACTGCATACCAGATAGAACAGTTGACATGCATGTAATAATTACTACTAACTGTGCCATCATTAAGCCGAACTTATAATGTTTTTAGGCCATTTTAAAGGTTTCAGTCAAAAATTCCATCCTCATATAACCTGAGAAAAAAATTCCCTGTCGCAATTCGATTCACAGTCAGCATGCAATAGAATGGAAACAGAAGGAAGCTTGCAGTGAGGAGTCCATTTGGATCTGTATTATAGGAGAACTTTTCAGCTCTAGGTGCAGCTGTCCAGCTTACCAGTTGTCTGAGTTTCACACAGTATATTGACATATTGTGATGGTGGGTCTTAATACTCCACAAATATTATGACCAGCTTACTCTACATCAGATGCATATGACAGATGGTACCTGATTTTGTCATGATTATAGCTACACATAAAGGTTGGGTCTATGGTGGCAAAGTTACAGGGCTCTATTATATTCTGTTGTATCTAGATAAAAAGTCCACACTCACATTTCTGTCTGGTTAACATATTTTAATATTCATCTTGTGTTAAGCAATCTTCTAGTGTATTTCACTGGTGGATGTAGTCAGTCATTGGCAGTTCTGACTCTGCAGAGAGCTAAAAGTAATTAATTATTTGTCCTTAGCCAAGCACCTCTTACACAGTGAGGCAGCAAGGTAGCTTTCAGGTGCACTGAATAAGTAAAGCCACCCAGATTTTATAAGTGCAACAGTGAGTTTTCTATCCATAACATGATTTTCAGTGGTAGCAAACTCCACCAGTAACAGCGCAGACTTAGGAAGTGCGCAGTTTACAGATATGGAACCAAATTATTTTCTTCTTTCTTTAGCTTGTTGATAAGCATGTATACAGGTGTGCAGATGTATCTGTTCTCAGATGTATACTACACGATACAGTGGTTAGGGATTTAAGCAGAATTAAGAAACATTAAGAGACTACAGAAACTAGCTCTATATAAAAAGCAGTCATATAGAATTATGACTATATATGTTATGACAAAACTTCTGTTCCAGGAAGATTTTTGATTCAGAGGATTTTATTGAAATTAAATTATAGCATATAAACTATCAATTAAAGGATTAAGAAACCAACAATACTGAAAAGTTGCCGTAACAAAGTGAGCTGTTATATTTTATACATTATTAAGCAATAAACCACACTGCAGAGCTGGTAGTCAGTGCCTTTAGTTAATAGTCTAATGAAGGAGCCCCAGGAAATGTATGTCAAGGAGTTAAGTGTACGGATTGTTCAACAGTGCGCCATGGTAATCCTTTACTGCAAAAACTGGAAAGGAGCCTCCATCTTCCACCTGTTGTAGAAAATGTTTAATTGCAGGAAATGGTTAATGGCTGGTGGTGGCTTTTGAAAAGTAAGTTCTCTTTGAGGATAGGGAAGAGAGAGACTGGAAACATTTAAGTCTTGATTGTAAATTATTCTAAAGATTTGAATTTGCAATCTAGTTTTGCTTGTTGGATCTAAAACTATTCATAGATTTAATACTGTTCCTCAGT
Source organism: Protopterus annectens (assembly GCF_019279795.1). NCBI lineage: Eukaryota > Metazoa > Chordata > Ceratodontiformes > Protopteridae > Protopterus > Protopterus annectens. Next base: position 69,553,305 of record NC_056739.1, on the reverse strand, counting down.
ACCTCATTCTAGGTTTTACTCTCTTATAGATATTGCATACCTTTCTAGCGTTCCTTCTCACTATGTACTTTGTTCCAGAACCTCTTAATCTGTACTGTCTCTCCCTTATAGAGCATCATGTGTGTACTCTCCGACATTTATTTTTACGGTGTATTTACCCTTAAAATATCTGCTGCCTAATTTTATTTTCTTGCATATTCAATGGCATTCCTGTGCACACAGTCTTTCACTGCGTGCCTTGGGCATTTTGTTTTATAAGAAATATAGCCAGGTAGAAACAGATGACACTGGGAGCTTTGGAAACTGAAAGGCCAAATGAATACAGGGAGCAGCTAGAAAAGGTGATTGAAGACGCAAAAAATGTAAAAAATGCTCCTGTTACAGACAGATGCATGAATACTTTAAAGGAAGGTGGCACATCTGATAAAGAAATGAAAATACTTAACTATTTTTAACAGTTACTGTATAATGACTCTAGCTGTCAAGGTGTAATGTGGTATAATACTGGATTTGACAGTGACATGATAGTTTTTTCCTACCCCAGAGCGAAACAGACCAGTAATGTCTTAATACGTTCTGAGGGCTGTCACCCTTTTGTTCAATCTGCAGCAAGAGATCTTGCTGACAATGACAACCATTTGATGTATTGCTTTAGTTAATGGTGTTTCTACCTAATCTCCCCTTGTAGTGTAAGGATTAGTATTATTTCCTAATTTCCTGGTCAGAAAATGTTAAGTATTTCTGGGGTTAATAGAACAACCCCCCCCCCCAATAAACAGAAACATTACATGTAACAGAAGACCACAACATTTATCTCTTTGCATATTGTTTCAAAGATGACAGACAACCCATTCATGCATTAGATCAAACTAACTTAGAAAACATTTCCCAAATCAAATTTATCAGACTACTTTTAATAACAAAGGCAGTCAGATTACTATAGCACACAAAGTATGAATAGTTTTATGTTCATGCATCTAGCTCTGCTTACCCCTTCCTTCTTTTGCAAGTCGGATTGTTCTGGCAGTAATTTTTTCCTAGTTTTGTTCTGAAGTAGTCGCACAGCTGGGAACAGCATGTGTTAACTGCAACAGACTGTTAGCTGAGAATTGCAGCGCTGTAGTGAAATGAAATAACGCATGTCAGTCTCAGGAATACCTAGCCCTGACCTCTGTGGGTACAGCTGTAGAGAGCTAACAGTATAGGGAGGAGGGGTGAGTGAATGTGTTCTGAAGAACTTTCTGGAAACAGAGGGACTATCAGTTACCACATTTAAGTCATAGCCACTGAAATTCAGGCTCATATAATAACTAATGAGCAAGTTACCACCACATAAAAACTTGGTAAATGCTTCACTAAATGGAAAGGTCTACAAGTCTTGCTGTGTGACTATGAAGATGTTATTTGCATTTTTTGCCACATCGTCCTTTTGTTTAAGATCCTGATTTAAATGCAATTTTCATGCAATAAAATCACAATGAAACCATTGTAGCTTAACTCATTTTCAGCATTTTAAAGAAGCAATGTATTTTCATTGTCCAAAATTAGTACAATGAGTATATGAAGACCTTACATTTATTATTGTATTTAATTTTTGATGTTTTCTGTTTTTACAGCTAATTTTAAGATTTTGGTCAGTGAATTATTAAAAACTGATGCTAACTGCAGTTTTAAAAACATCTTTAAGTAAGGATGGCTTTTCAGAGCACACTAATGCCTGAAAAGTTTGAGGCCAATGTTTATATTTAGCTAGCCTGCACAGAATTAGATGTGAACTGAAGTGAGGACCTCTGTCCTGATATAAACTGTAATCATTAGGCTGTTGATCAAAGAGAGTAAGGGGCTGAGGGCTTGAAGAACTGATTTTATTCTGTCAGACTGTGGACTTATATTAGATGGTACCTGCTGCTCATGGTAGGAGGCAGGGAATGATTGTTGTAACTATCAGAAGGGTTTACAGAAGCTGTGCCAGTCATCTTGACCCGATACTCTTGATTTACAAATGGGCAATAGACCTGCGGGCTGCTGGGGTTTCAAAGATAAGAATGATATACAAAAAGGCCTAGATAGACAGAGAGTATAAGAAAACACATTATTAAAAAAAGCACTGCAGCAACAAAACTACCCCTCCATGCCTTCCCACACTTCCTAGACAGCTCAGGGCAACTTCAGTAAATGAAATGAGAACTAAGCACCTGCATTATCTAGTGTGTGGTGGGTTTTATACATTGCCATATGAATTTTTTTCTTCTGTGGCATTTGCTTCAAACTGTGTCCACTGGATTCTGAAGTGGTTTATTTCTGTAACCAGTTGTTCTGACCCCCCCCCCCCCAGCTCCATTTACTCTGTGAGGTTTGGTGGGAGGGGAGTCAGATAAAAGGAAGCGAAGCCAGTTTTGATTACTGCTAAATATCTGAACCCAGAGCGGTACATTACACACAGCTCTCATGTCAACGTATCTGTTATGTTAACGTCAGAAAGCTGTGAGCTCCCTTCCTACATCAAGTCCTTTGGATACCTAACTGCCTGAATTAAAGTTAGAGAGATGGCATACAATATTTCACTGCAGTCATACTTTAAACTTTTACAGAACTTTCCCTGTGATTATTCTTCCAGTTATGGAAATAAGGTGCAGTAAACTTTCAGTTAATCGGAACTCAAGCAACCAGAACTCTTAAGCAACCAGAAAAAAAATTTGAAAAAATACAGTACAATTTTCATGTGTTGTACTTTCTGCCCCCCCCCCCTTGCAGAAACATACCTTATGTTTTTTAGAGTTTTAGAGTTTTAAAAAGGAAGATAAGAATATATTCCCTCCCTCCCCTATCTAAGAGCAAGTCAAACCAAACAAATAGTATAGGGTACAGTATGTCAGGCCTGTTTTTAATAGTAACCCTCAAGCAAGCAGAAACTACAGTTATCCCACATCTGCCAATCCCCATGGGTGCAGGTTAACCGAGAGTTTACTGTAGATGTTTAGAAAACCAAACTTTAAAACATGGTGTAGCTGCTTAACACCATTACCCTCCATGCTAACCCCGACTGCATTACAGCAGTCCTAAATGAGTAATAGCCATTCAACTATGAACTTATAGCAGACTTATGTCTAAGGCATTATTTGTCCACTGCTGGTCATATTAAATCCATTTATTTTATTTGAGTACAATAAGGATTCTTTAGCCTCCATATTTCAGAAAATAGAAAAGGTCTAAATCTGAAGTCTCGTCTGCCCGTTCTGAAAGCAGTTCACTGAGATGGATGTTGAAATACTTGTGACATTTCCTATTCAAAGGGAATCTTTGAACTCCTTGGTCAGATGTCAGCAGTTACTAAAATAGCATTCCAGTGTAAGGGACCTTGTGAGCCCAGTCATTGTGTTTAGTTAAAAATATAAGTTCTGTTTTTCTTTAGCAGTGCTTCTAATCATTAACTGTATTTATTGTGGTTTTGTGGATAAAAGAGGGTTGTTCCCTGAAAGCTCTTTGTTGCTTTTGTTGCTATTAACCTTACACCGTAACATGTGAAGATGTCTGCAGACAGGTGCCATAACAGAACATGCAAACACTACAGCTGCAAGCAGGGAACTGACAGCTCCAATGAATGCCTATCCATTTTCATGGCAATGAATGCAGCAGAGGAGACTCTGCAGAAGAAGTAGTAAAGGTAGCTACAATTGTGTCAAAAATTACTTTGAACAGACTTGTGATATGCTCTCTTCTCTGTAACACACACTTTTAGACATCGACTTTGTAAAAGAAGGCATGCAGTATGCATTTCATTACACTCCTGCTGTTCCTCTGCTGATGATGTTTGCTTGTAGACAGAATTTGCCTTGTCATGAACTTAAACTTGGCTGGTTCTCTAAATGTGGTCTATAAAAATGTTTTAACGCTGCTTTTTATTGTTCAGCTTTGGTTTAGTTTTTTTTTTTCAAATTATCCAGTTTGTTTCTTGTTTGTAAACAATAAATATTTTTTAAACAAAATAAAAAATACAAACTTGCAGGGGGTAACACCCAACAGCAATCCAACAAATATAACTAACAAAACCACAGGATAACAGAGCAAGGCAAGGATTGAAAAACTCAAATGTCATTCAAAACGGTATAAAAAGCAATTTATTCCAAGGCAGTAATGCAGGTGAGCACCTTCACCCAGTAGGGTTTCATTAGACCATAAAAACACAAGGACAAACAAACATTTATATCTCCTCAAATAGATGAAAAAGCAGGAACACAACAATTAATTAGCTGTTAAAGAGACAAAGGCATACATATAAAATGAAACTAATACATCAAATACTAAAAAATACAAAATATAAAATATAAAAAATACATTCAGATTTATCAAGTCCTTAGTCCTCTAGATTTCAAAATGGGTTTAAGAGGCACTTTGTCATTAAGCCCAGGGTATTGATCAGCCCTGAGACTAACAATCCACCTAGTGGCCTGGGTCTCTGTATAATTCCTAATGTCACCTCCACGAGGGTAAGGCTATATCACCTCTATCACCATGAACTTAAATCCATGGGTCTCATCAGTGTCTAAGACATGCTTAGAAAGTACATTAACTGTGGATTTGATCCTAATCTGGTAGAGATGTTCACGGATCCTATCCCTAAGCTTCCTATCTGTCTTGCCCACATAATACATCCTACAGGACACACAGTGCGCTAGGTAAACCACATGTTCCGACATACAATTGGCAACTACTCGAAACAGAAATTTGAAATTAGTCAACGGATGCACAAAAGCACCTCTAGTATCTATAAGGTCACAGAACCTACACTTATTACAAGGAAACGTACCCATAGTTCCATGATGCTCAGATCCAAAACTGGTCCTGGGGTGACACAATAGCCTCTTTAGATTGGGCTCATTCTTATATACAAAGTGTGGAACATCCCCAACAATCTCCCTGATATCAGGGTCCACTGTCAGAACCTCCCAATGTTTCCTAATGATGTCTTTAATGGATCCCACATCTTGGATATAAAATAGGGGGACCCTAACCACATCTAACCTATCCAAATCCCTTGTGTTACCAGTCTCCAACAGATCAGAAAAATATGGAGCTGCTATACCCTTTCTAAGATCGGTGAATCCATCAATCCCACTTTCAATTTCTCCCACACTATAGGCTCTGGCACCAAATCTCTGACGTAGGTAATCCAACTCACTATGAAATCCAGTGTCAGAAGGGTTGTAACGAGACACCCTCATGGCTTGACCCTTTATCACATTCCTAAACACATAGCCAGGGTGCATACTGTGTCTATGTAAAAGTGCATTGCGATGGCACAACTTCCTATAGACACCCATATTCAACAACCCATTACCCAACCTCTCTATATATACATCTAAGAATGAAATCCAACTGCGGGAAGACTCAAAACTAAACTTCAAATAATCAAAAGAATTATTAACCTGATCAAAAAACAATACCAGATCTTCCTGCCTACCTTTTCAAATAAAAAACAAATCATCTACAAAACGCCTATAAAAAATGACATATGTTGAAAAATCATTCAACTTAAATAAAAAATCTCTTTCTCAGGCCACCATGAAGAGACTGGTGTAGCTATTGGCACATGAAGTGCCCATAGCTACGTCATCTTGCTGTACATAGCACTGTGTACCGAAGCTAAACACATTATTCTCTAATACCACCTCCAAAAATAGAGACAACAAATCTATAGATGAACTGGTAAAATCAGTGCTCTGTTGTAAATATTCATGTATTTATTTATTTATTTATTTATTCCAGTTTGATTACCGGGGAGGTCCACTGGGCTAGGGGCCCATTTTCAGTGGAGGCCCGGGGAGAAAAGCTCCACAGAACAAAGTTTATTAACATACACATTTTTCAACGATAGTTTAAAATACATATAGTAGGTTTCATTCTACAAGAAATAAACAATCAATACAATTTCAATTTAGTTCATGAGATAAATGAGAATCTAGCATAATAGCTAGATTTTAATATTTAGTTATGAGTACAAATTGGCAATTGAGAGTGAGGTTAGGGAGGTAAGAAGTTTAACCAGGAGTGAAGGGGGAGGAGAGTCTGAGAGTTAAGGGTGGAAGTGTGCAATTGCATTCCTGTTTAGGTAGAGGTAGGAATGAAGTTGAGGTTTGAAGTTATTATGGCTGTTACAGGTCCTTAGAGAGGAGGGCAGAGCATTCCATTTTTTTGCTAGGGTAAAGGATAAGAGAAGCTGGCCAGCTGGGTGCTTAGGTTTATGAATGGTGATCAGGTTTTGGTGGGAAGATCTAAGGGGTCTGAGGGGGGAATATGGTTGTAGTATATTGGATAGTGCAGGGCAGTTTGAGGGTTGGAATAATAATTTGTGGACTGTGGTTAATTGGTGAAAGTCTAGTAGGTTGGGGAGTTCAAGCCAGTTTATGGAGTGAAGGCATATGCAATGGTGAGAGGAGGATTTGGCACTAGTGGCAAATCTGGAGATTATGTTGTAGCATACTTCCAGTTTGGAGGTAAGTGTGGAAGATAAGTTAGTGAGCAGGGGAGAGCCATACATAAGAGAGGGAAGGAGATAGGTAGAGGTGAGAGTTAGTCTGGAGGAAGTGGCTGTTTCTATAAAGTAGGCCGAGTTTTATGTGAGTTTTTTTGATGTTTAGCTGGATACGGGAGTAAAATTTTAGCTGATTGTCAATTGTGACACCGAGAAGTTTGGCAGAGGGTACAATCTGGATAGGGGAGTTGTTAAGGCTGGTAATATGAAGAGAGTTTTCATCAAGAGGGGAGGATTTTGAGGGGGAGAATAGAAGGATCTTGGTTTTATTGGCGTTAAGAGAGAGGTGATTTAGGAGCATCCAGTTTTCAGTGGTTGAGAAGGCATTTTGAGTCAGAGATTGGAGCTCTGCTAGGTTAGTGGCGCAGCAAATCAAAGTGGAATCATCGGCGTATTGTACAATTTTGGTGTTAGGAATGACTTTATGGAAGTTATTAATAAAGATATTGAATAGCAAAGGGCCAAGTATGGAACCTTGGGGTACTCCAGTGGAAGTAGGAAGGAAAGCGGTGGTGGCTTGGCCCCATTTCACTGCTTGGGACCTGTTTGAAAGATAGCTGGAGAACCATGAAAGAGTTTTTTGGGAAAGGTTAAGATTAGAGAGATGATTTAGAAGGTGGGTATGAGAGATGGTATCAAAAGCTTTGGATAAGTCCAGCAGGACAGAAGATACCAAATTACCAGAGTCACAGGCTGAATTGACAACATGTAAGAAGGAGAGAAGGGCAGAGTTAGTACTGTGTCCTGGGCGGAAGCCGTGTTAGGTAGGGGAGAGTAGCTGGTATTTGGTAAGGAATGGTAAGAGCTGTAGGTGGATACATTTTTCAAGAATTTTGGAGATGGGGAGAGGATGGCTGTGGGGCGGAAATTGGAGACATTACAATTTTTGCCACCCTTGTGGAGTGGAAGAATATATGCGGTATGCCATAGTTTGGGAATGTATGATTCAAGTAGAGATCTATTGATCAGGATGATGATAGGCAGAGAAATAGCATCTGAAGCTATTTCTAAGAAGGAGGATGGAATGCTGTCAGGGGCATTGGAGCAAGGCTTTAGTTTATAAAGAAGTTTCTTTATTAGATTGGTGGAGACGGGTTTAAGTTCAAAATTAGGGTGAGGAGGGCAGGGAGGGGAGGAGGGTTATTATTGGTAAAGGTCTTAGTAAGCTCAGCTATGGAGGAGATGAAGAAGGTATTGAATAGTGAGACAATTTCTGAGTTTGATTTGCTGGTGTCAGGACAGGAGTTGTTTTTTGTTCCTGGCCTGAGGAGGGAATTAATAGAGTTCCAGAATTGTTTGAGATTTTTAGCATGATTTTCTTGTAGTTTGACGTAGTAAGACTTTTTGTCTCTAATGACTTGTTTTTTGGCTTGGTTTCTCAACTGTCTATATTTTAGTAATGTTTCTGGTTGTTTATAGCGGAGGTAGATTTTCCAGGTTTTATCCCTTTGTAGCATAATGTTTTTTGTATCTTTGGTGAGCCATTTAGTGGTTTTTGTTTTAACTCTTTTAGTTCTTGTATGAGCTAGGGAGTTAAGGACTATTAAGAATGTTGAATTAAAATAGTCAACAGCTTTGTCTAAAGGTAGTATTTTTAGGGGGTTCCAGTTAGTTAGCTTAAGGGAATCAGAGAAAGTAGTAGGGTTAAAGTTAGATAGGTTATGAGTATGAATGTATTGGTGGGAGTGTGAGGAAGAGGGAGCAGCTCGAATGATGAAGGCAGGGAGGTGGTCTCCTAGAGAGTCAGGAATGACTCCAGATTTTATGATTTTGTTAGGATGAGATACTAGGATCCAGTCAAGTATGGAGCCAGGGGGGTTGGTTTTATTAGGTCTAGTTATGGAGTTGGTAAGTTGAGTGAAGGTGAATAGGTTAATTGTTGATGTGGGATTAGGGTTATTGATTTTTCCCCAGTCAATATTTACATCTCCTAGGATGTAGGTTTCTAGCTTAATATTGGAGGAGGTCCAGGAGAGTATGTCTTCTAGGGTATTGGTGTTGTTACCAGGAGAAATGTAGAGGGAGATGATACAGATGCTTTTATGGATGTTTAGTTTTAGTAGGCCAATCACAAGTTAAACATTTGAGAAAGAAGGGATGTGGTTAGCATATGGAGTGATGTACCCTCCTCAATGCCTTCCCTATTAGGAATTACAGTAAAAAGAGACTGAACATCCATAGTAACCAGTATGAACTCAAGATCACTAGGTACCTGTTTCATAGAAGCATGCAAATCTAACAAAAACTGCTTTGTGTCCCTCAAAATATATTGATTAGCATCAATAACTGGTCGTAAAATCTTCTCAATGTATAATGAGAAAGGTTCAGTGGACTACCCCCTACCCGAGACAATAGGCCTCATAGGTGGAAAAGTGCCATTCTTGTGAATCTTGGGCAAGCCCTGAATAACAGGTATGAGGGGGTCCCTGACAGTAAGATATTTAAAAAGCTCTTCTGTAATAACATGACTCTTGTACAAATCATCTAACATATGTCCAGTCCTCTGAATATGCAACTCTACTGACTCCAAATCAATTGGACAGTAGAACCTCTCATCACTTAACATACGCCCCATGGACACACTATAATACTCAGTGTCCATAATGACTAAGGGTTCACCCTTGTTTGCCGGTCTAATGGTTATAATATTATCATTCTGAAGGCGTGTGAGGGCCATCCTCTGTTTGAAAGTAAGATTGACCCTCTTAAAATGACGGCTACGACTCATGGGCTCAAATCTATAAATATCATACTCTACAAATTTGCCAAAAGCAGCCACCAGGGTGTGGGTATTAGGGATATAAGTACTGGGTTTCCTTAACCTTTTATCTTCCATGGTGGATGGCATATCCTTAAATTCTACCTTCAATGATAAATTCCTAATAAAGTGTTTAAAGTCTGTTACTGTGTCTGTAATATCACTAGAACATGATGGGATAAAAGTTAAACCCTTCGATAAAACACATTATCATCCTCTGTTAATAAACATCGTGAAATGTTCCAAACTAATACTTCCCTGTTGTCTCCCACATCTTTTTCAAAGTATTGTGGTTCTGAGACTCGGCCAACAGCTTCCTCTTCTGTCTGCCCCTGCTCATTGATCATGTCCCCCCCCCCCCGTGTACTGTGCTGACAGGGAAAGGGTGTGGAACTCCACTATCAACATCTCTCACTGACCCATCAATGTGTGTGTTAACAAATTCCTTATTAGTTGTTTTACTCCTCACAACCAATTGAGTCTGTTGAATAGTAGGCTGTGAACCAAAATTTAGTGCTGTCCGTGTTTGTGAATTATTCAAGTCAAAAGAGGAAGCAAAAGAACCAACATCGCTAACATTCACAAAAGTCCCAACACCCCCCCCCCCGCCCAGAGGCAGAGTCAACCATACCCTCATGGTTAGTCGGAATGGCCTCCATAACATCTTCAACCCTTAAATTACTATCAGCAGGAACAGCTACATCATTACTCACAACATAACTAGACATATTCCATGTAACATTAGAACTAACAGGTATATCAACAGTATTATTTGCCACTCTAGTGGTATAATCTGTCCTGGGCCAAGTAAAAGCTTGGCCCCGTTGAAAATCATTAATGTCCCTTCATAGCTTAGATTTCTTCTGTTCCAGTAACCACTTGTCATATAAAAAAAACATTGTCCAGCATAGGCTCCATAACCCTATCAACAGCCTGTAAAGGAAACTGTTCGTATAAATGCTGCTGTTGGTTTTTAATGTCTGCTCGCAAAACATTTTCTTCCGGTATGAAGAACTCATTTAGCAGTCTCATATAATTGAGGCTTACCTCAATATTAAGCTGTTGCCATTTATACAGCAGCTCTGGATACTGTGTCCCGGTCATCGGCATTTTGAGGACCCAAAGTCCTCTCGGCACCACTTTCCATTGGATGCAAACCTCAAAATGTTGACGTTGGGTTTGCATTCTGTTTAGTTTAGGAAGATTCGTCATTCTGCCAGCCCTCTTGGAAACTATATGTTAAATATTACAAAGAGAATACTGAGTATTCTGTTTTGGGGAACCTGACTAGAAAGGCCCTCACCCACAGCATCTTGCCTGGCGGTAGTAAGTAACTTAACTAGGGAACAGTATTTTTTTTAGATTAGTCAGGAATGTAGTGAAGCTTAGTTTAGATATTGTTTTTCTTCATTTGTCTGAGTCTGTCCATCAATGTTCTTTTCAATATTTCCTGTGATCTGAACTATGTGATTTACTGTGAATGTATAGTCAGTATTTTCATGCTTTTTTATTATTTATTATTAAAACTTTTATTGTGCTGGTCCTTGTAGAAAGTATCTAACCATTAAGAGTACTTATATTTATTTGGCAACACTGTGTGGGCCACTCCAGAAGGCCTAGCTGTCTGGGTCAACTACTATCATTTTTATTATTATTAATATTGTGGGTCTATATTAAATCAGCAAATGCTTAAAAAAGTGAATGCTGATTTATTGACCCTCTTTAAGGGAAAGCTAAAAATCCTGAACACTCGGTACAGCAATTTTTTTCCCAGGGAAATTATTGGATTCCCTTTGTAAGAGCCTTAAAGTAACTGACTGGTGTCAGTGAATCTATCTTATAGTTTGGGAAAGCTGGTACAGCAGGTAATCTGTGCCAGCCTTTCCCAGGTATGTATGTGTGTGTGTGTGTGTGTGTGTGTGTGTGTGTGTGTGTGTGTGTGTATGCATGTGTGTGAAAATTAAATCTTAAAGAGTGTGTGTGTCAGCTACTTGGGACAAGGACATGAAGCCCTGGGTTCACAGAGAGGGTGCTGGAAGACTTGGCTTGGACAGTCGACTGAGGACCTAACCCTACAGATCTACCAGTGGGGAGCCTTATTGGGGACCTGGAAAGAAAGAGATATAGAGACAGCCAGACCCCAGGCTGAGTGTGCTCCCTGTGTGCTCTTAAGGAAAATTATATATTTAATGCAGAGAAGTCTACATCTGGAAATAATGAGTGCTTCCATTTGTTTTCCAAGTGCACATCCCTCTCCAGTGTCACTGGTGAGGATTCAGGGTCCTTGATTACTGGCCTAGCATGGAGATGTCATATATTGATGGCCATCACATACTGGTAGCAGTGTTGGGCATCACATATTGGTTGCCAGTGGAGGGATCATCATGTACTCACATATTATTGAGCAGTGATGTGGATATTAATTGAACTCCTGTAGCCTGTAAGCAGTGGTCACTAAAGAAGGTGTTTGTACTCTCAAGCAGCCACAAAGTAGACATTCAGAGTCTCATATCACAGTAGTTTTATTTATTTACTTTTTCTTAGCTCAGTTAGTCAGGAGAGCAGGCAGAGGTGTCAGCAGAGGATTATGGCAAGATGACAAGGAACCAGTTGGTTGAGATGTGCCAAGCCAAAGGACTGGTGCATGCCAACCAGACTAAAAAGAAAATGATTTCAGCCTTAATCACAGCTGTAGCACAGACCAGCAACCAGGAATATAACCAGTCTGTTCATGGGGACTTGCAGCTCTCATAAACAGGACAGTTAAACCTTCCCTCAGAGGGCTTAAATATCCATCTGAAGTTTGAGACTTGAACTGGAGGCCAAACGGTTGGAATTAGAATCAGCAGAGCAGATGTGAAATTTGGTGGCTGAAGAAAAAGAGATACTGAGACATCTGGAAGCCAAAGAAAATGAGACAGAGGAAACCTGAAAAGGAAATGCTGACTCTTTGCTAGGGTAATGGAGGTATTGGGGATGGGAGTAACTGTACCCCAGAAGCAGTACAGCTCAGTAAACTTCTTCCTCATTACCAAGAAGGTGATAATTTTGATACTTTTATTCATATATTTGAAAGCGTATGCAAGCAATATAATGCTGACCAAGGGCTCTAGGTATGGTTCCTGATCCCCTTACTCCATGGTAAAGCTGTAACTGCTGTTTCTAAATTATCAGATACTGATTTGTTTAGATTATGATAAAGTTAAGCAGTGTTTATTACAATGTTTTAGGGTAACACCTGAAGCTTGCAGAAAAAAGTTTCGTGAGCATAGACACAAGCCCGATGAAGGTGTATGTGATTATATTGCTGAACTAAGCACTTATTTTCATAGCTGGGTGAGTAAGTGTCAGGTCACCCACTTTTCAAGGGCCGGCAGACCTTTTGGTGAGAGAACAAGGACTTAGCACTTTGCCTGAGAACATAAGAATCTGGTTGCCAGACCAGGAATGCACCTCTCCAGATGAACTGGGGAAAAAAGGGGATCTATACCTAGCAAGTAGGGTATCACTGCACAGGAAAGGGATATTCAGTACTGCACATGCATATAAGAGAACCAATGGTAGGCAGCCTAAACTGCTTCAACAGAGTCTGCCAGTAGCAGTGGAAGCCACTAGATGTTAAGTTGTCTATTTCGCCTTCGTTCTTGCTGGTTGGGATCGGAGCAGATCCTCGGCTCCGACTCGGCCATCTTCTATAGCTCGAGAGATGTTTACTGGCTCGAGGCTACCTCTTATCCCATGATGCCTAGCGATAACTACCCAGATCTCATTTGCCGCTCCAGCTGCGAGGTGTCATTTTTCTGGCTCGTATAAGGTTTTTTCGTATAACTTTCTTACTCTAGAAATATATTTTTTCAGTGTTTTATTGTTAACGTTTAGTCTTGTTTTTTGTGATAGCTAGTGTTTAGTTGTAGTATCCCTTCCTTCTTGTAGAACTCGTTTAACTTAGAGAGCTTTCCCCCGCCCCTCCCCCCATCCTTCTTGTCAGGTTAGCCATTTAGGTTAGAGGCTTTCCTTCTACCTTTCTTTCATAGGTTAGCCATTTAAGTTAGAGGCTTTTCCTATTTAAAAAAAAAAATCCTTTAGCTATAGTTAGTACAGTGTGTTTTTTGTGTAGACTCTATTTTACTTTGTAGCTGTTTTGGTATTTGTTGTTTCCTTCTTTCAGGATGTCAGAGGAATCCAAAGTGTCTGAATTCAGGAAGTGTGACTCATGCTGTCAGAAAATGTCTCTGACAGATGGGCACACTTCTTGCGTCTATTGTTTAGGAGCTGTGCACCTACAGGACTCTTGTTCTATCTGCCATGCATTTAGTCCAAGAGTCCTGCAGGAGCGTAAGAATAAGCTTATTCTTAAGGGTCTTTTAAAGCCCCAGGATTCACCGGCCAAGACCTCTCAGCCTGTGAAATCCCCTAAATCTACCAAGCCATCGGCTCCAAGTTCGGAGCCGTCCTTGGTTCAGACTCAAACTTTTACTTCGGTTCCAGCTGGCTATCTCCCCGTTGGGGAGCCTTCAAGAGGCTGAGGTCCCCTTCATTGGAATCGGTACATTCGGCTCCTCGATCTCCCTTGCTTCAGAGCAAGCGCAGTCACAGATCCTCCCACTCCTCTCGATCCTCTAGGCTGTCAGATCGCGATGTGGAGAGAGTGGTCAGTAGGTTGCTAAAGTCGTAGACACTTGCCAAGATGTTGTCCAGCCCTCCTCAACAGGTGTCAGCTCTGTCCACTTCTATCGATGTTCCTCCTCTGACTCCAATGAGTTCGGAGCCGGAGTTCATTGGGGTTCGAGTAGTGGAACCGTCAGCTCCGATACCTTTATCTACTTCTGTTCCCTTGGCGGATCCGATCCCCTTGGTGGTGCTGTCCCTCGAGGAATCTGGGCACTGGGGTTCTCTCGTCGGCTCCGAGGGGTCGAGTGGCATCGGACCCTTGTCCGACCTCGCTCTCCCTCTCGGAGCTTCGGCGCAGGTGAGCTCAGCTCCTACATCAGCCTCGGAGCCATCTCTTTCGGTGTGGAGAAAGATTCCGATTTCTTCGGAACCGGAGCTTTCTCTGCATCATGGCAGGGATGCCTTCGATGTCATGAGGAGTGTGCTGGACACTGAGTCAGCTCCACTATCGGCCCCACCGGCTCCATCCCCTGTAGTGCCTGTGCCAACCTCTGCTTCTCCTCCAGACCCCAAGTGTAGGGAACCGAAACTCCAGAGCACCCCATTGGGTGTTTCCTCTTCTTCCGAGGCCTCCCCTGATCATTCAGAGGAGCCCCCTTGTAAGAAGAAGTGCAAGAGGAAGCACATTGACTCCCCTGAGTCTGTCACTTCTGATACAGACTTAGATGAATCAGAAGGGTCCCCGAGATCCCCCTCTGAAGATGTTTCCTTTTCGGACATCCTAGAATTGCTTAAGCAGAGGGGGAACTGGAATCCCCTAGCCCCTACCGAGGATGAGTCTGTATTTCTGGATGCGTTCGGTTCCCGACCTTCCACCTCCTGGGTTTCTCCACCTTTTGATCCACTTATGGCAGTGGTGGCTCGAAAGGCTTGGTCAGCTATGGATACAGTGGAACCAACTCTGAGGAGACCTGGCAAATTCATCACAGCACCCCAAGATAAGCAGTTCCTTACCAAAGGTGTTCCTGTTGATGCCATGGTGGTGCAGCAGCCACCAAAAAAGAATTAGCAGAGACCTCTTCATCTGTCCATCCTCCTAACAAGGAGTCTAGGACCATGGACAGATACGGGAAGTGAATGTTCGCTTCAGCGACCTTTTCTATGAGGTCACTGAACTACTTATGTCATTTTACCCGGCTTCAGAGGGATCTCCTTAAAGAGCTCGGAGATACCCTTCAAGATCCATCAGCTGAGGGTGCTCAAGCTAAAGTAGCTTCCCAGCTGGCGACGCTTAATTCTGTAGTTAACTCCTCCATGAGGCTCATTTCCTATGCAGCCGATGGTACGAGTAGAACTGCAGGTATGGGTGTGGCCCTTAGGAGGCATGCATGGATGCGGCTGTGTAACTTTGCTGAACCATTTTGAGCGTCATTCACCAACACCCCCTTTGATGGTTCCTTTCTTTTTAGACCACAGGTGAAAGACACTTTGACTAGGTGTGAGCAAGAAGGCAAGACTCTCTCTGCTGTGGGAGTCCGTTTTTCCACTCCCTCTAGACCATACCCCAAAGGTCAGAAGAGTGGAAAATGTGGTTCCGAAAATCCCAGGGAGCCTTGCCTGACACACGTAGCGATTTTTCCTCCAGGGGCAGAGGGGGAAACAATAACAACAGACTCCACTCTCGTGGCAGAGGGGGTCCGCAGAACCAGGGCAACAGAGAATCTTTCTCTGATAAGCCCTTTCAGCATCCCTGAAGGGTTGCCTGGCTGCTCACCTCTGGAGGCAGTTGGGGGAAGACTTTCACTGTATCCAAAAGCCTGGCAAGATTTAACGCAAGACAGATGGATACGGTCCATTATATCCGGAGGTTACAAAATTCCCTTCTGTCAACCCCCCTTACTGTCAAGGAAATCCCTTCCAGATGTTCCACCCAATCTGAAGGACCAAGCAGTAATACAAGTTTCAAAACTACTAGAAAAATGAGTCATCCAGGAAGTCCTGGCAGACCAGCATGGATCTGGAACTTACTCAAGGTTCTTTTTGGTACCAAAAAAGACAGGGGACTGGAGACCGATTCTGGATCTCAGCAGACTAAACAGGTCTGTACAAAGAATGGTCACGCTACAGTCCATTCTACCCTTTCTGGGTCAGGACAATTGGATGTACTCGATAGATCTTCAGGATGCGTACTACCATATCAAGATGGACAGGCGCTCCAGGAGATTTCTTCACTTCCAGCTGGGAGCCAGTCATTACCAGTTCAGAGCTCTGCCCTTTGGTCTCACCACAGCCCCCTGGGTGTTCACCAAATGTATGGCAGTGGTCACGGCTCACCTGAGACATTGAGGATTCCAGGTGTTTCCATATCTAGACGACTGGCTCCTCACTGCTACTACCAGGCATCAACTTCTTCAAGCCAGGGACTACGCAATCACAATCTGCTCCCAGTTAGGTATTACAATAAACTTTGAAAAATCTGCCTCATTGCCCTGTCAATCTATCACCTACATAGGTGCAGACTTAGACACAAGGAACATGTCCGCAAGGCTACCACCAGAAAGGGTGTCGACAATTCATCAGCAAGTACAAATTCTGATGCAGAGCAGAAGAATCCAAGTCAGGTTCATCCTTCAAACTCTGGGTTCCATGGCAGCAGCCATTCTTCTAATCCCACTGGCCCGCTTTCACATGAGGATCCTTCAGTGGCTTCTGATCACACAGTGGTCTTTCTAACAGCTGCCCATGTCTCCCACGATCATGATTACAGAAGCATGCAAAAGGCACCTTTCCTGGTGGATGGTCTCCCCACTAGTGACTCAGGGCAGACCCTTCATTCAGCCCCCTCCATTAGCCACAGTGCAGACATCTCCCTGATAGGGTGGGGGGGGGGCATTATCAGGGCAGGACAGTCCAAGGCACTTGGCAGCCTCACGAGTACCATCTGCACATAAATCCTAGAAATGAGAGCCGTGCTCCTAGCATTGCAAGCCCTTCAGGACTCTCTTCCTTCTGGGACCATTGCAATTCAAGCAGACAACATGTCAGTGGTGTGGTACATCAACAAGCAGGGTGGAACCAGGTCCTACCCCCTGTGTCGAGAAGCACTCAGACTGTGGCAGTGGGCGATTTCCTCTCAACGTTTTCTGATTGCGACGCACATCCCTGGGAGGTCCAACATCATAGAGGACAGCCTCAGCAGAGCTATCCTCATGCTTCATGAGTGGTCTTTGAATCAGGAAGTTGCGGATCTTATCTTCCGCAAATGGGGACAGCCTTACTGTGATCTTTTTGCCACCCCCTTCAACAGCAAATGCAGCAACTACTTCTCCCTTCTTCCACTTCCAGGTCATTCACCCAGAGACGCTCTAGTCCAAGATTGGCCTCAGGGACTTCTTTATGCCTTTCCTCCATTTCCCCTGATTCCAAAGCTCATACAGAAAGCAATATCGTTGGGTTGCAAAATGATCCTCATTGCCCCCTACTGGCCTCGACAGATATGGTTCCCGTTCCTGTACCATTACCTTCTCGATCAGCCCTGGACTCTGGATCCGATTCCAGACCTACTGATTCATCAATCAGGCGGGTTGCATCAATCCCTCCAAATACTCCAGCTCACAGCTTGGTTGCTCCACTTCCAACCTTAGCCAGGCTTCCCAGCATTCTATCAATTAAGGAACAAAGAGTTACCTACTAAACCGAAAGGTCATTCTACTAGGGCCTTGACCTCCTCTGTAGCCTTCCAATCTAGGTTGCCCATGGATTATATCTGTGCAGCTGCTACATGGGCAAATCCTCATACCTTTATTTCTCATTACAATCTAGATATGGTCTCCAGGAGCAGAGCTGACTTTGGTTCCACTGTTCTGAAGAGTCTGTTCCAATGAGCCACCCAGGATTGTAGGTGCTAGGGACGCTGTCCCAACCAGCAAGAATGAAGGCGAGATAGACAACTTAACATAAAGAAGTTATGTACCTACCATAATGTTCCATGTTAGTTGTCTTCATCTCGCCTTCTTTCTTGCGTCCCACCCTCCATCCCCCGGTCCTATTGGACCGAGAGGAGTTCTGGTTTCACTGGCTGAGTGTTCTGTGGTTTGTTTCCTCTACTGACTTAGAGAGTATGACAGGTATACTCAACCTATTTGTTTGGACAGGTTTATTCTCTGGCTATGTCTGGGGTTAGCTATTTCAAACGAGATCTGGGTAGCTATCGCTAGGCATCATGGGATCAGGGGCAGCCTCAAGCCAGTAAATAGCTCTCAAGCTATAGAAGATGGCCAAGTTGGAGCTGAGGATCGGCTCCGATCCCAACCAGCAAGAAAGAAGGCGAGATGAAGACAACTAACACGGAACGTTATGGTAGGTATATAACTTATTTTTCATGTGCATGACCAGGGTCAAGGGTTAAATGTTTAAATGTAACCAGTGTGGCCATGTAGCATATAGATGTCCATGGAGGCAAGGTGGGGGACAAAAGATGGGGGAGCCAGCAAGTGGGAGTAACAAAATGACAGTGGTAAGTTGTCTGGAGACAACAGGGGTACCAAACTACCAGCAGAGTTTATATCTGATCTTGGTGGATGGAAAACAGGCCACTGCCAAGAGAGACACAGCCCTGATATAACCATTGTGAAGCCTGCAGTATTTAAAGAGGAGCAATACTTGCTTGGGCAGTCCACTCCAGTCAGACCTTTAGGAGGTTTCCCATTCCAAATGCCTTTGGCCAGGGTTCACCTTGACTGGAAAAGGAAGCAAGCAGGGGTGTTTGAGGATATCCCTGCAGATGTCTTAATAGGGAATGATTTTAATAATACAGTACCTTGTGTGCCTGCAGTGACACTCAGTCAGGCTTGGAGACAGGCATGTGGGTCTGGTAGACTGGGGATACCCAGACAGACCGCACACCTGAAGCCAGGACTGGTGCTGTGCTACTTCAGGGAGGGGGCCACCTTGTAGCAGTGAGACATAAGGTAGGCCACAGCTGCTGGTGGGTACTGATGTTCCCTTGGACAGAGTGACTGAAAGGGCAGAAGTGAGTAGTACTACCCAGGCTGACAGTGAGGTCCCAATGTCAGACAATATCAAACTTTCTCTGGAATGGGAGCTGGGAAGAGTTACAAAGACAGAGTTGAGACAGGCTCAGCTCTAAGACCCTACAGTAAGAGGCTTGAGGGAGGTAGCTATAGAGGTGCCTGATTCTCAAGGAAAATGGGAATCTGTATACTAGAACAAAGGGTTACTTTATAGAGAGTGGACCTCTGAGGGAGGGAGGGATAGAAGATGAGGTGATACAGCAATTGGTAGGACACAGAGCCAACCATCTGGCACTTCTAGCCATTGCCTAAGACATTCCTTTTGCAGGTTATATGGACATAAAGCGTACCAAGAGATGTATTATGCAGAACTTTCATTGGCCTGGGATTGCCAACGATATAACAGGGTACTGCAGGACCTGTGAGCAGTGCCAAAAAGTAGGCAGTGCAGGAGACAAGGTCAAAGCTCCTTTGATGCCTTTGCCTGTGATTGAGTAGCCATTTCAGAGGGTAGCTATGGATATTGTGGGGGCTCTGAGTACCCCAAGTTCCACAGGGAAGAAGTATATCCTGGTGGTAGTAGAGTATGCAACTAGATACCGTGTGGCAGTGGCTCTGTCCTTCACTGAGGCAGAGAAGATGGTAAATGGTTTGCTAGAGATTTTCAGAAATACTGACTGACAAAGGTGCCAATTTCATGTCAGACCTGCTGGCTTGTCTGTGAGGGTATTGTGGGGTGAAGCACCTAAAGACAACCCCCTACCATCAGCAGATTAATGGTCTTGTGGAGAGGTTAAACTCAACACTAAAGACCATGCTGCAGGTATTTGCAGACCAGTTTAAGAGAGAGTGGAACAAATATTTGCCCCATCTATTGTTTGCATCCATGGAGGTGCCCCAGGAATTCACAGGGTTTTCACTCTTTGAGTTGCTGTATGGGCATTGGGTGAGGAGGCCTTTAGATTTGATTTGTGATGACTGGAAGGGTGAATGTGAATCCCACAAGGAGTCTATTGTGGCATATGTCCTAAACCTCAGGACAAGGCTTAGGGGTAACCTAACAAGAACCTGGCAAGAGCCCAACAGCAAAAAAAGGTCTGATATGACAGGAATGCTCAAGCCAGAGAGTATGCTGTGGGACAGCAGGTGATGGTGCTCATTCCTGTCAGACACAATAAGCTGCAGACAGCTTGGGAGGGACCCTTCAAGGTGTTAAGGAAGATCAGTGAGGTTAAGTACATGGTAGAACTGCTAGGCAAGAGGCAGGGGCACAAATTGTGCCATGTTAAAATTATGAAGCCATACCATGATAGAGAGGCCCTTGTGCTGAGTATTTGCAGTGAATGACAGGAGGAATCTAAGGGGGATCTTGTAACTGATCTCCTTCATGAGGCTTGGACTGACACTCAGTGAAAGGGGTAGCAATGTCCCAGTGGCTATCCCCTACCCAGGTTTGAGAAATACGAGCAGTGTTACAGGAGTCTGGGGACATGTTCACTGGGGATACCAGGCTGGAACCATCTGGTGCAGCACCATGTGGGCACAGGACCCTAAAGACCTATAAAGCAGGCCCTTTACAGGGTGCCTGATCAAGTTTGCCTCTGAGGGAGGAGATACAGGAGATGTTAAAACTGAGAGCAATCCAGGAGTCCAGCAGTCCCTGGGCCTTCCCAGTGGTGCTAATACCAAAGAAGGTTAGCAGCACCAGGTTCTGTGTGGACTAGAGGAAACTAAACAGTCACACAGAGTCAGATGCTTACCCTGTGCCTAGGACAGATGAAGCCATAGAGCAGCTGTGTGGGGCTAAGTATCTAACCACTATTAATCTTACCAAGGGTGCCCTTGATTTCCAAACCTAGACAGAGGTCAGCATTTGTGACTCCTTTCAGCTTGTATGAGTTCACGAAGATGCCCTTTGGGATGAAAAATGCCCTGGTAGATCATATCCTAGCAGGAGCAGGAGATTATGTCCTTGCTTGCCTGGGTGATATTGCCATCTACAGCCATTCCTGGTAAGAGAACCTTTAGTATTTCAGGGAGGTGCTGGGCAGACTGCAGAAGGCAGGGTTGACCATTAAGCTCGGTAAATGTCGGGTGGGTATGGCAGAGGCCTTCTACCCAGGACATAAAGTGGGCAGTGGTAAGAAGCCAGAACCTACCAAGGTGGAAGCCATTCAGGCATGGCCTACCCCTGTTAACAAAAAGCAGGTGAGGGTATTCTTAGGAACAGTGGGGTAATATCAAAAGTTTGTTCCCAATTATAATACCATAGCTGCTCCCCTCACAAACCTGACGAGGAAAAACAGGCCAGATAAGGTAGTGTGGACTCCAGCATATGAGCAGGCATTCCAGAAGTTTAAAGGAGGTTTGGAAAGACCTCCTGTGTTAGCCAGTCCAGATTACAGCAAAATATTTGTTGTGCAGGTGGATGCTTTAAACCATGGAGTGGGGGGTGTACTTAGCCAAGTGTCCTCAGAGGGAGAAGAGCACACAGTGGTATATCTCTGCTGTAGACTCCAACCCAGGGAGGAATGTTATGCGGCTGTGGAAAAGGAACGTCTCACCATACTATGGGCACTGCAGAAACTTCAGCCTTATCTGTATGGAAGGAAATTCACTGTAGTTACAAACCACAATCTCTTAACATGGCTACATAGAGCCAGCCAGCAAAATGTCAAGTTATTACGGTGGAGCTTAGGATTACAGGCATATGACATAATAGTACAACACCGTAGTGGGGTCAGCAATGCCAATGCAGATGGACTGTCAAGACAGGGAATGGGGTAACATATTCCCAGGTAGGCTTATTTCTCTCAAACCATGTTTCTCAAGGGTCACTTAAAAAACTAGCATGAGTCTTTGAGGGGGGAGAGATGTGATGATAATATCAGGTGCCAGCACAGCCAGATGGAGTTTTGTAAAAAATGATATGTCCTCTGAATATCAAATTGATTTATACAAAATGCTTGTGTTACAAATGTATTAGAACTGTATGTCATTTATATATCAAACTAAGCTCAATGCCAAAAAGTGCATTGTTATCCCCTTTGGTAAAAACTCTGTACCCATGAACTACCACATAAATGGCAGTCTACTTAATGCCAAATGTGTGATAATAGACCTTGGGACCCAGGTGGACAGTAGTCTTTCCTTTGATAATCACATCGCCACAGTAGTCAGGAAATTCTTCTATGTGGCAAACCTCATCACAAAAGAGTTCTCATCTAGGAAAAAAGAGGTAATTATTTGCCTCTACTCGGCACTCATTAGACCCATTATAGAGTACAACACCCCTTTTGGAATGTACCTCACAAGACATCTGCAGCAGCTAGAAAGGCCACAGAAGTACCTCACAATGAGGATTACTGGCCTCAAACAGATGCCCTACATTGACTGTCTCAAAAAACTCTAGCTTTACTCTGTAGCATATCGCCTACTCCGAGGAGATCTCTGCCTAACATATAAAGCTATGTTAAACCCAGAGCTGTTGGACATGCTACACCTAAAGAAATCCCAATCCCTCTGAGCTACACAGTCTAGGGACCTAAACCTTGTCACCACAATAAACAGGACATGCTGGAGGAATAGATTCCTGTCCCAGAGACTTCCTATACTCTGGAACAAGCTACCCATCTATGTCAAGCAAAGTTCCTCATTAGCACTGATGGGAAATAGGAAATACACCCCGGGTTCACTTCTGTGGCTCTGCTTGACAGGGGCACAGGAAATTAACCTTCTTGGTTGGCATAAGCCAGGGAACCTTGTTGGCTAGGCTTACTTAGGCCCTTGGGCCGATAGCCTAGTACCTACCTACGAACCTATGAACCTATATTTTGTACTGATATTTGTGCTGAATGTATTTGAGGTTTGCTTGTGTTAAAATCTTATCAACAGTGCACCCTGCTGGAATGAAAAGAAATTTATATGCATTATTGTAACTGAATTAAATGCATATGATTTAATAGAGAATAATGGCATAGCAGAAGGATGGGCGGCTGCAGTGGTGCAGCGGTTAGTGTTACCGCCTCACAGCAAGAGGTTCTGTGGTTCGATCCTTGGCTGGAGTGCCTTCTGTGCGGAGTCTGCATGTCCTCCCTGTGGTCGTGTGGGTTTCCACCATGTGCTCCGGTTTCATCCCACAAAGACATGCTGTAGGTGGAGTGGACACTCTAAATTGCCCTAGGTGTGAGTGTGTGCCTTCTGTGGAAGGTTGGGTACCGGGATGGCAACTCAACACTGTAAAAACTCCACTGCCAATCATGAGCGAGCAGGTGATCTGCTGTGGTGACCCTTAACTGGGAAAAGCCGAATGAAGAAGAAGAAGTGGCATAGCAGAGGTTAACCAGCTAACTTTGAGAAAAATAAGGGAAATGTAAATGAGCTGTTAAACCATTAAAAGGCACTCCACAGTGCTGAATAGGACTGGAGATGCTAGGTCTGGGAAAAAGCCTTTGTTCATTAGCTCAGTAAAAAGAAGGGAAGCCTCAGGTACTTCCATAAACATTTAGATGTGTATTGTACTTGAATATGCTAATTTCCTGTCTCAGCTTCAAAGGAGAATACTGTGAAAACCTAGAGTCAGGTGACCAGATGGGGTTATTCTGCCAGCCCTCTTTGAAATTATATTTTAGATATTACAAAGAGAAATCTCAGAATACTGAGTATTCTGTTTTGGGGAACCTGACTAGAAAGACCCTCACCCACAGCATATTGCTTTGTGGTAGTAAGTAACTTAACTAGAGAACAATAACTCTTTTACATTAGTCAGGAATATAATGAAGGTTCGTTTAGATGTTGACTTTCTTTATTTGTCTGACTCTGTCCATCAATGTTCTTTTCAATATTTTCTGTGATCTGAACTCTGTGATTTACTGTGAATATATATTCAGTATTTTCATGCTCTTTTATTATTTATTATTGAATATATTTAAACTTTTATAGTGACTGGTTCTTGTAGAAAGTATCTAACCTTTGGGCCAATTACTATCATTTGTATTAGTATTAATGTTGCACTGTATAACTGGATACCCTTTGTAAGAGCCTTACATTAACTGACTGGTGGCAATGACTGTAACTTATAGTCTGGCAAAGCTGGTAGAGCAGGTAATCTGTGTCAGCCTTTCCCAGGTGTGTGAAAATTAAATCTTAAAGAGTGTGTGCGTCAGCTACTTGGGGCAGGGACACAAAGCACTGGGTTCACAGAGAGGGTGCTGGAGGACTTGGCTTGGATACTCGGCTGCAGACCTAACCCTACAATTGTACCAGTGGGGAGTCTTATTGGGGACCTGGAGGGAGACAGATATAAAGACATCCAGTCTCCAGGCTGAGTGTGTTCCCTGTGTGCTCTTAAGGGAAATTGTACTTGATGCAGAGCGGTCTGCATCTGTAAATACTGAGTGTATCAATTTGTATTCCGAGTGCATGTTCCTCTCCAGTGTTAGTGATGAGGATTCAGGCTCCTTGATTACTGGCCCAGTATGGGGACCTCACAATTTTGGTGGCCATCACTTACTGTTAGCAGTGGTGGGCATCACATGGGGATGCTTACTTTTAAAATTGTTTATGACAAAGCTCAGCATGAACAAAATTATTTTGTTTGTTTAAGAAATACTCCTAGATGTCTAAAGTGTCAAGGGCTCACTAACAGTAACTGACAGCAAGCATTGTAGTTACATTTATAAATAATTTAATTACTAATTAATTGCCAAGCTTAATCCAAATTATACTCTTCACTTATCTAAGTTAAATGATGCAGTTCTTAGCTCTATTCCAAAGCCCATCAAGGATGCAGCAGCAGGTAGCATTCGCTCCCCCCTATACAGCCAATACTAAGACTGTGTGTGGCATTATACATCACTGATAAACATGACTATAAAATTCTATCCTAATAAAATTTCTTTCAGGTTTGTTTATGATAAGAAAAAGTATACATGTATCAGTAATGAAAGTTAGAGAGAGGGCATAGAATATTTTACCATAGTCATACTGAAACCTTTCATAGAATTCTTCCTCTGACCATCCTTTCCCTGTTATGGTGGTTGTTTAGAACACCATAATTAAAACATGGAGCCTGATTCCAAAAGACTTGCTCTCAATGCAAGTGACCACTTACACTGAGAGCAAGTCTTTTGGAATCTGGTCCATGTAACAAGCCTATTTATATATAGACTTTACACCGAAGTAAGTTACTTACACTAACAGCAGGTCATTTGGAATCAAGACAGACTTACACTGAGAGATACTCTTTTGGAATATGGCCCATGGTTCGGCTGTTTAACACCATTACACACAATGCTGACCCTGGCTGCAGTACAACAATGCTAATGGGTAATAGCCCTTCCACTATAAACTTGTAAGAGTTGGTTTACCCATTGCTGACCATATTAAATTTATGTATTCATTTTATTTGATAAGCGAATAAACCCACTAATCACAAGAGCATCTTTTTCAGAAGCAACCTGAGAACAATGCTTACTAGTTAAGTAATTTGCATGGAGTGATACAGTGTTGCCAATGGAGACACAAGGAATCAAACCCAGGTCTACAGGATGAAGCTTATTACCAGGAGCTCATTGCTTAATCATCTCCATTAAACTGCCTGGAAACATACACATTACGTGATATACCTATGCTTATGTATCAAAGAGACACATTTTTCATATAACACATCTTGGAGTCATTAATACTTCCATTGAAAAGATGACAATAAAATCAGTCTAATTAAATACATATATTCAAAAAGAAATACATTCAGAAGTAAAATCCCCTTAGTTACCTGTAAATCAAGTGACTGGTACATGCACTAAAACTTAAGAAATTAAAAAATGAAACCAAGGACAAACATAAGATATGTGCTGTAATGGACCCTTACTTGAAAAGGCATTATTAAAAATTATTCCTAAGATATCTGTACAATTTAAAAGGACAACTGATTATACATAGTAAAAATATATAACAGATATATACAGAGGACATGTTCACTACCTACACAGTTAAAATAGTCATTCCAATAAATGTTCCCTTTCTATATCAGTTGTTTGTAAATGTTTGTGTAACATCCCTTATTAACTTTTAGAAATGTCTCATCCCAGTACCTGACTTATAAGCAAGCTTCCCTTAATTTTTGTACTGAAGCAATGGATATGGTGTCATTTAATCCTGCAGTTTTACTTGCATCTAAAGTTAACTGCCAGTATAATTCCTTATCTTCAATCTTAGTTTTCCAAGGGCCTCCTTTGGAGTCTTTTGTAATTTTCTCTATTACAAATAATACAAAATCCCCATTTTCACACTGTGTTATATGCCTATAAAGGGTATTTGTTTCATCCTTCTTTTTGACATCATACACATGTTCATATATTCTTTTCTTGAGCATGCACTCAGTTTTACCTATGAATAATGATTGGTAGGCTTTACATGTAGCTATATATGCCACCCCTCCACTATTGCAATTATATTATCAGTTGTTAAAAATAAACCTATTCCTACTTGGGATATATATATATATATATATATATATATATATATATATATATATATATATATATATATATATATATGATCCACATGTGCTACGTGGGAAGATTGTGTGCAAAACCCAAACTTGTAAGTGCCAACCTTCTTTTGAGCATGTGTAGAGATGTGTATTTTTTATTTTCTAGAATGTCCTTCATATTGTAACCTCTCTTAAAGGTGAAAATAATTGATTCCGAAAATATCCCCGTGAGGTCAGAAAAATTGGAAAACATGCCCCAGTTTCTCACAATTATATTCTTAACTAAGTTCACCTTGGAACTGTAATTCATGATAAAAACATCCACATAAGATAGTCACCTTTTAAACTTACGATGTTCTTTTTTTATCCATATCATTCGCACCACCTCCATAGTGGTGTGTGATTATTTCACCTACACCTATAATTGGCGGACATTTTGTTGTCCTCACCTCCTTAACTTCTTTTAAGGTATCATTTACAATTTTTTTTAGAATATTTTCATTCTAAAAACATCTTTTTCACTTTTTTCAAAAACTCATTGTTGTCTGACACCATTCATGCTAACCCTAATGAACTGACCTTTCACTATACTCTTTTTTGTTTTATAGGATGGTCACACTGGTAAAATATAAATAAGAATTAGAAGATGTTTCTTTCCTATATAGGGGGGATTTAAACGCTTTACTATTATCTAATTTATGAATAGTCACATCTAAATAGTTAACATGGTTGTACGAAACATTATGTGTAAGCTTTAAAAACATCATGCCCTCTATGTATTTAATAAAATCCATTAATAATTATTTACTTTCTGTCCAAAATATACATATGAACTGTAAACTGACTAACTTCTGAACCAACGAACAAATGGCAAGTGGCAAAAAACAACAGCAGAGAGTACACCTTCCTAAAAACGGCGCCCTATCAGATGATCAAAATGCCATTTCCGCGAATACAAAATGATCGACACGTATTGTGCGAACTATGTAAACACCGAACATCTAAAATAGTGAAATCTGAAATTTTGAAGTGTTTTGGGTGGCCCGTCTGTGGTATAGCTCCGAAAGGTAAGTGTACGAAAGGTATGGACTGTAGGGTAGGGTGCGGGTTAAGGTAAGTGTATAGATAGGTAATGTATGTAAGATTTAGTGTAGTGTTAGAAGTAGGGTTTTGTTAAATGTATTTATGTGTATTATTTATTTTGTTAGGGTATATCTCTGTAGGGGAAGTGTGCGGTAGTTATGGACCTTAGGTTTAGGGAGGGGTTAAGGATAGTGCATAGATAGTTGTGTATGTGGGGTTTAGTGTAGTGTCAGAAGTAGGGTTTTGTTAAATATATTTATGTGTATTATTTATTTTGTTAGGATATATCTCCGTAGGGGAAGTGTGCGGTAGTTACTGACCTTATGGTTAGGGAGGGGTTAAGGATAGTGCATAGATAGTTGTGTATGTGGGGTTTAGTGTAGTGTTAGAAGTTGGGTTTTGGTACTTTACTTTAGGGTTAGGAGTAGGGTTTGGTTAGTGTTTGTATGTGGTTTATTTATTTTGTTTGGGTAGGTAGTATGTAGCGGGTGGTGGGGTTGGTCGACTATGACCGCTCGATGTTTTAAATTTCGTGGTTTGCATTCGGTGTATTCACGGTTCGAGTAATACGTGTCGCTCTTTTGGTATTTGCTGTAATGGATTTTCACGGAACTGATATAGACCCCCTAAAAACACTGCAAGTTTATTTCATGAAGCGCTTTTCATCTAAGTTATCAGACTTCTTCAGATAACACATAAACCCAAAACCCATTCATTTAAAGTTAAACACATGAAGCATGTGGACAATATTCACCAATAACATAGACGTTAAATGTACATACCCCGCCCCCTCATCTCAACACATTGAAGTAGTCCATTCATCCCTTATTGTCTCCTTTCAAAATACTAACATGTAAAGAGATCTAGTAAATATGATATATGTATGTAATATACACATATAAGTACACATAAAAGACATTAATGTATAAAAACTGTGTATAAAAAAATGTATAAAATATGTGAGTATGTATAATAGCACATACTTACATACAACCTATATTAATCTATACTAAACTATAAAAATATGTATAACTTCTCACACTTTATCTTAATGGACTCGCCTTATCTGGTTAAACTCTTTAATTTCAGGATGCATGAGGTAGAACATGCCTCATTCAAAAGTGGGTGAGTGTAAGCATTTAATTAAATTTGCCGGTACAACTCGAGTTCATCCAATTTTAAAGAGTGAGGCCCCCCTCCCGATGTCTAATGGGATTTGATCTATTATTTGGAACCTGAAATAGTGGGTATTTTGTTGTTTAATATGTTTGGCCAATGCATTCTCTAATTTACCCCTTAAAATGGCGTACTGATGTTTATACATCCGTTCCTGGAATTTGCGCTCGGTTTTCCCTATATAAAATGATGCACAAAGTTTGCATTGAGCCAGATAAACAACAAATTTAGAGTTGCAGTCAAACTTCCTACTGATCTTGTATGTTACACCTCTAATGTGAAATATATTACCTACTTCCACTACTTTACACTGTAGACACATTCCCCATTTGTGCATGCCATGTACTTTAGTTCTCTATGAAGTGGATGTTCTAATAAACTTTTTAAATTCTGTCCTCTTCAGAATATGCCTTTAGGGTTAGTGCCTAGCTTTTGATGTACTACTGGATCACTCATCAATAAGTCCCAGTTTTTCCGTATTATATATAAAATATTGCTGAAGTCGTAATGAAACATGTAGAAAACTCATTAGTTTCATTACTTCTTTGTGGAACATTTATTACTGCTGCTGTTTTCCTCAATATGGGTAGGAAGATACCCTCACGCCTTTTAAAGCTCACTTCGGCAATAAGTTGGTTAACTAGTGTCTCTGAATACCCTCGCTTGATAAACATATTTTTTAATTTTATACATTCCATGCCAAAATCTGTCTTCAGTCACCATCCTGGCCACCCTCACGAGTTGCCCCTTAACCACTGCATCTTTTTGGTGGAAAGGATGGTTACTTGTATAATGCAGGAAGGAGTTTGAGTATGTTTCCTTCCTGTGTATGGTTGCTACATATTCTTTTCTAACTCTGTTTTTCCTAATACATACATCTAAGTATACCATGGTGTCTGTGTCAAATTGTGAAGTAAAATATAAAAAGTCTGTGCTATTGTTAAAGCTAGACACCACTTCGTTTGCTGTACCTTGGTCCTCTCTTATAATGAGAAAAATATCATTAAAAAATCTAGTGTAGAAGTCAATTTTGTCGTTTAACTCTTTGTTCTGAAAAATTGTATCTGACTCCCATTTTGCCATTACTAAGTTTGCAAAGCTGCCACCACAAGGCAACCCCATTGCCACCCCCACTTTTTGAAGATAATATTCCTTGTTGCACAAAATAAAGTTATTACTAAGTATGATGCCTAGCAATTCTCCTACTAGTGAAATATCAGAATTCCTAGCCCCTTTCTTCTTCAAAAAGAGTGAGACCCACTCAATCCCTACTTGGTGTAGGATCGACATGTATAGGTCCCTGACATCTACTGTTAGGAAACCATAATCTGCTTGGAAAGTTAATTTACTTATTTTTTCCAAGAAGGGCCAGGATTTCTTACATATTTGGGGTTCTTTTTCAATATACTTTTTAAATATATGGTCTACCACTTTAGCGCATGCATATGTGACTGAATTTTGTGCGTCTACAAGTGGTCTCATTGGTAGATCTAGTGGATTTTTGTCTATTTTTGGGAATCTGAACAATAATGGAATCCTGGGACTAGGTATCATCATGTAGTTGTACAAGTTAATATCCAATCTATTGTATATGAAAAAATGCTCTATGTGCCCTTTTACTCCGTGCTGTGCAGTAGTTACTTCATTCAGGGACACTTGTTCATAAGTTTCACTTTTTAACATCTGTTTCATTCTTGCTATGTAATCCCAGTTGCCCATTATCACCAATCTGCCCCCTTTATCGGGCTTCATGGATCTCACTGAGCTTGATCTAATCCTATCCGGTACCAACTTATCTTCTTTACTTATGTTGTTCTGATCATTTTTTAATCTCTCAATTTTTAGTAATTCCCTGATATCTAGTTTGCAAATACTTTTGAACATGCTCAGCATAGGGTTAAGGGAGGGATTATAGACACTAGGGATTCTGAACTTTTAAGATATTAGGATTGGAACACCAAATAATGCATTAGCCAAGCATGTTAGAGACACTAATGAATCATACTGCTTTAAGTTCATGGTAGTGAATAAAACAAAGTCACTATGAGGTAAGGGGACATAAGAAATAAAACAGAGATTAATGAATCAGAATGGATTATTAAGTTACAAGCAACTAAAGGCAGTGGTCTCAACGATAGGATTTCTATTAAAATCTGAAAGCAAGAAGACATCGGTAAGGTTTTGACTTTTTATGAACTAAATGTAAACAATGTTTGCTGCTAAGCATTCATTGCAAACTGAATGAAAACAATGTTCTGATATGTGTTTTGTGATAGGCTAGTTTTTTGGCACCAAGTTTGAATTAATTGAACTGGATTGCTGTCTTTTTAATGATATAAGTATAAAATAAGTGTTTTAGAACTCTTAAATAGGTCTAATGAAACAGCAAAGAGAGTTGTGAAAGCGCTTAACTTTTAAATTATTTTTATATGAAGTAAAGATATATGTTTTAACCGCTTTTATTGTCATTTCCATTACTAAATAGTGTATGTTTAGCTGTGCATTGATTCCGTTTGCTGTCGGATTGTTTACATACAAGTTTTGGAGCAGAGCATTTACTGCATTGGTTGTAGCAGTTGGTTTTGTGATTTACTTTTCTACTTTAGTCTATTTTCTTCTGTTTATGTCCTTTTGTTAGGGAAAATAAGTTTAAAATTGATTTTCCTAATAAATAACTTAAGATCTATAAGTATCATGCTTATATCATGTTTTCTGTTAGGAATAAATTTAAAACCTTTAATAAATAGATTGAGATACACTGGATTAATATCAAGGCTACTGTAATTAAAATTGTAAAATTATTGAATGTATAAATATTACCGTCTTTATTAATAGCCCCTTATTTTTTTATCTACATCTGCTTTATTTACCCCATCGACCAGTTCATCTCTCTGTTCCTTGTTCCCCCTATTTCTTATCTTGTATCTACTTATTTCCTTCCCCTTGGTTATCTGTAGTATTGACCTTGTTTGTTCTTCAGTCTCTGATCTTCTTTGAGGGAGAAATTCTAAAGGGTCATTAATGTCAGTGTTACCGTTGGTATCATCCTGTAACTTATTCTGTCAATACCTGTTATCCTCTCTTCTTTCATACTCTTCCTGTATCTCGCCTTACTTTTTATACTTAAATCTATTGTTATACTTAAAATAACGTGGTTTCAGGTAACTTCTATGTTCTTCATATTCTATTCTATCTCTTTCTAACTTATGTTTTCTCTTTATTAAATATTTGCATTTCTCTACTTGTTTGATAACATCATAATACTTATCTCTTTCTTAATCAACAGTGAATAGTAGATCATTATATATTTTGTTATTATTAACTTCTGTCTTTATAAACATAATGTCCATATCAAGTTCATTTTGTTTAATAACAGTCCTCATAATTTCAAATCCACATTTATGAAATATCCCTATAAGCTCTATGAAATTAAAAGCCTTCTATAACATTGTTTGGATATCTGTAAACTCTTAGCACCCTAAGAACAATTTGTCGATTAATGCATTCTTTTAAATAAGAATTGTCCACTTTCAATGTTTTGTACATTAACATCAAGTCTTTTGCTTTATTGAAATTTGTCTCGTGTCTGTAAATGTTTCTTCATTATTGAACTGTGTTGACTATGAAAAAGAAAATTTGTCTGTAAGCCATGACCCAATATATAAATTTTCATATGTATAATTCAGTTTGTAACCAGAAGTAGCATTTCTATGTCCAAAATGTTTCTCAGCATGTTTTCTCCTTCAAGGCCATTCCTCCTGTAAAATGTATGTGAACCCAAAAGAGTATTGGTCTCCCACATTTCACTCCTTCTGTCATTAGCAACTGTAGATGTAATAAATTAATTCAAAACATCTGTGTTTCATTCTTGACCTCTTATACCTCCTTTTCATTTTAATTTCTTAAGTCTTTAGTAAGGGGATTTTATTTTTGAATGTATTTATTTTTGATTGTATGTATTCAATTAGCCCTTTTTTATTTAGCCCTCATTTAATTAAACATTTCAGGAAAAGCTTTTATGTTAGTATACTTATGGACAAAAAATATGATGCAGTTATTAGTAATTTTAAATAGACACAACCATTTGAAATGAAAGGGGTGATAGAAGGTTTCTCAGTTTGATTTTTTTATTAATTTGAGATTGATGGACAAGAAATTATGTCATATAAAGGGAAATATATATGGGAGGGTTAGTGTTTTAATATATTTCTGAAGAAGTCCTAATGGTAGGACAAAAACTCTGGTGTGTGCTGTGGTGTTAAAATTGTTTTTGTTGTTTTTGTGTCTTTTGAATAAAAAGTGGTGTACGTTAAAACCTGAGAAACTCTTGGTTACTGGTTTTCAGCAGTGCAATTTTTGAGTGTGGTTCTCTCCAATCCTCATAAATCATTTGAACATATGTTATTGATTTTATTGGTCCTGATATCTGGAAAATGCTGTTGTAATGCCAATTGTTAATTATATCAATATAACAGTGCCTAGAAAAGTGTTGTCCTTTAAGCTTATTGGAAAAATATTTCAGGAGATGCTATTGAACTTTGTTCATGAAAATTTCATCAAACTGTCTAATTTACATCAATGCAGACTCATTACAGGCAAGTCTTATACCTCAAGTTTGTTGCAGTTTTGTAATAAAGTTACCAATATCCTTGAAAGGAATGGACTTTATACTCAGACCTTAAGAAAACATTTGATACTACCCCTCATGAAGAAACTGCTGCTCATCTGCTGATTCTTAAAGTCAACACATGTGCCATACAGACTATTAACAAATGGCTCAATAATATATCATCTAGGATTAGAAAATGTAACTATCTATAAACTCCAAAACCATTTTTCAGGGATGTTCCATATTGGGCCAGCTTTACTTATATATCCATTTGTTTAGTATAGTAAATTGGTGAATCCCACAAAGTTAACATCACTAGTCACAAATATAAGGCACTAAAGAGATGTACAAGCTCAACTGTATGATCTTGTCAAAAAATTTAACTGGCACAAGCTTGAATTTAATAAGAAGAAATAAATCATATTCAATTTGGCAAAGAATGTAAACAATATTCTTATACCACAGACAACAGCATTATAAATAAAGCTCATTATTATAAAGACCTGGGAGTTTTATTTCTTAAGGTCTATCCTTCAATACCCTTGCTCAAATGATTTGGAAAAAGACCTATTGTATTATAAAGGCTATTATGTGAGTCATCTCATTGAGTTCTGCTAACAATATGGTGCTATTATATTTTGCTCTGGTTCAACCTCACATCAGACATAGGACATATTTTTTTTATTCAGAGGAAACCATCAAAAAGCTGAAACATATCCAGTGTGCTTTCAGGAGACAGATCACTGTTGTAAGGGGGCTAAGTTACAAAAATCAGCTAATGTACCCAAATTTATTTTCCGTTTATCATATTTTTGGAGTGATAGCATCAAGGTCTTTAAGAGTCTCAAGAGTAATTTCTGTTTCTTGATTGCTAACCTGAGCCTGACTTAAAAATGTTGTATCATTGTCAACATTATTAACACTCTTTTTCCTGTTTCTACATAAGGTTAGTGTCAGTCAACAATTACTGGTGCATGTCTTCTCTCATGCAATCCATCCATCTCTTGGCTTCATGTCCTAATCTCCTATTGC
This sequence comes from Protopterus annectens, assembly GCF_019279795.1. Taxonomy (NCBI): domain Eukaryota; kingdom Metazoa; phylum Chordata; order Ceratodontiformes; family Protopteridae; genus Protopterus; species Protopterus annectens. The sequence goes on along the minus strand of NC_056739.1, from coordinate 69,518,976 downwards.
CTTTATTGTGACTTTCCCAAATGTCGTTTATGAAATTGTTTTCTGTTTTCCTGTAGCTGTGACTAAACTACTGTAATCTGTTCTCCATGATCTTCTACTGAATCAGAGCTACTTTGGCTTCTGCTCTTTTATCCTTGTGTCTTCATATATCCTGAAGTATGCATCCCACTACCCATTTCAGGCCCTTAATTGCCATCCCCTCAAGCTTTCTCAGCTGCTCTGCCATTACTGCCTGGGTTTCTGTGCCATAGTGAATCACTCATCTTTGGCATTCTTCTGTGACATACTAGCCCTGACACTTAGTACAAATTGGCTGCAGAACCTCTGATTCTAGTGTTGTCCTCCATACTTAGACTTCCCTTCTCCTCAACACATTTCTCAGATACCTAAAGCTGTTCACCTCTTCCATTATTTTCTCTTCTAGCTCAGGTTTCATGTACTTCTGTTTTCCCCATGAGATGCCATGACCACTGTTTTGTTTGTAATTGGTTTCATCCCATGTGCTTTCAGTTTTGCATTCCAGTCCCCTATCATTTGTGGAAGTCCCTGTTCACAGTTTGCTTGTAGTGATGCATTGTCTGCATGCAGCAGTTTTGTTGATCTGTCCCCATCAAACTCTTGGCTTATGTAGTCCCTCACTACTACGAACAAGAATAGGCTCAGAGATGAACCCTGATGCACCCCCACTCTCACTAGAAACTCCTCGCTAAGTCTGAACACTGTTCATACATGTTTCACAGGTCCCTTGTACATAGCCTGCACTAATTCTACCAATGCTTCTGGGACTTCAAATTATTGCAGGCTTGCTACAATTTGCCTTTTCTGGACCTTATCATATCCTTTTATCCAGTCTAGGAATGACCATTGAGACACTATCCCCATCTCACACGCCTTCCCCGTTATCTACTTCACTGCAGATGTTTGGTTAGTCTTACTGCATCCTGAGTCGTACTGCATCCTGATACAAATCCATGCTAACTACTATACTCTTCCTTTATCATTTTTTATTCTTCAGTAATTTTCTCTTTCCTTTTTTTACCTCCAACCATTACACTTCTTTTGTCTGTACATACCTCCCTGCTCTCTCTCTCTCTCTCACGTGTCTCTTGCATCCCTACATTCATACACTTTTATTAATATCACATTCTTTAATTCTCATCCTCCAAACTTCTTTTCCTGTCTACTCTCTGTGTAACTCAGTCAGTCTCACTCTCTGTCATCCTTTCTATAGCTTCTTCGTGCTTTTTATTCGATCCCTAAGCACTACACTCCTCCTTTATCTTGTACTTATCCTCTTATGGTCTCTTACATTTATTATCAGCACTCCTACCATCATACTCCTATATAAATATTCTCTCCTCTTCATCATTACCTCTTCATTCTCTCACTGCCCCAGCTCTCAATTCTCTAATGAACTAATCATCTACTTGCCCACCTTTTTTCTCCCATACCCTCTTATTTCTCCCAGCTAGACCCCTTATCTCCATCACTACTTATTACCACTATGTAACCCAGTAATCACTTTGATATCCTGTTGCTCCTGATTAATATTGTTTACCTTACTGAATACTAAAGTGACTGTTCCTTATTTATTAACTGTATTCTGATTTGATATGTAACATTTTTTCTCTACAATACTATAATATTCTTCCGTTCATATATGTTTTCTACTTGTATTTTGAATCTTTATTATTTTACCATTTGTTTTACAATGTAAACTTTTAAGGAGAATTTCTCCCTAGGTCTCTGCTGAAAAGGGACTACTATCCAGTCAGGCTTTCCAAGTAAACAAAAATAAACAAATAAATAAATAAATAAACCTGCTCATCTCCTATGTTACTTTTTACTCTTTAATTGTTTATCAGTCATCCTCTCCAGCATTTTTATGCAATGTGAGAAGATTTGTTGGAGCTACTTTTTGGCTCACCACAGCTGACCAACAGATGCCACTGGTTCATCTCCAGATTTATCAGATTTACAGGACCAACCTTAGTCTTACTATGGCAATCCCTGAGCCATGTCTGGGTCTGGTGAGGACACTAAGCACTCATACTTCTCACCCTTCTTTGTATGCCCGGTACCATTCCTGACTGTGGGATGTGCAATGGATAACATCGTTGGTCCACCCCTTACTTCTGCAAGGGGTTGATATCAGCAGGATGACCCACTCCACCACAAGTAACACCTTTGTCTGTATCTCCCCAATGTCCACCATGGAAATCATGCACACTGCTGTGCCCCATGCATGTGTCCCTCTGTTCTCCCAGGATGGCCATGCCCATGCTCCCTTGATATTGCTTCAGATGCCTGAGCTGGTAATCAAACCAGATGACATGGGCCATAGCCAGGGCCTTAATACTCTACACCATGGTTCTGGCTAGTGTGACAGGAGTTCAATACCTCTCTAATGCCCACATTTGTGATTGTCCCCTTTGTTCTTATACACTTACACTAGCAGGCATATTTTTTGTCATATGAGATATGCCTTTCTTTACACACTTTGATGAGTGACCCCCAGAGCCAGTTCTATTCTAATATACTCAACATGTTGATGGTATATTCCATGAGTTCATCTGAGCTTGCTGCTTTTCTTGAATTCATTTTACATATTATATTATTTTCTTCTTTAGGATGGGTTCTTCATTGTTTATTGTAGGTTATATCTGGAGCAGTACAGCATCTGTTGGGTTTTCTTCATTCAGAAGCTTTGTGAAATACTCATTCCATCTGCCTTTGTCCTGTGGACTGGTGAGCGGGATATGATGGTGTCCCCTGTGAATGATATCTAATGATCTTTTTTATGTTTCTGTCATTGCATTGCAACTTGATAGAGTTTCTTTGTGCCAACTGTTGAGTCACTTTCCAGAACCTGGTACAGTGTCTCTGATGCTATGTTCTTTGCTATTGTGACTCTTTGTTAGCCACATGGTATTCCTTCATAGCCTGGTATTTCCCACATTTTTCCTGCACTCCTTTCTTTAGATAACTTCCTGGATTTCTACATTCCACCACCAACTTTCCTTATGTGCATTATTTCCATACCTGGCTCAGCCATAATTTTGCTGTCATTTGTCTTCAACTCTGTTTCGTCTTCTTCCTGAAGTGGTAGAGCCCTGAGTAATTCCTTGAACTTTTGTGATTTTGCTCCATGCAACTTCCAGGTTTTCAGCTTAGTCTCTGTTGACCTTAGAGCCTTCTTCGACCACTGCTTGCAGATGATCATGGTCACCAGTGGATTATGCTGGGGTGGGGGTAACCTTTGCATTGTGGACAAATTTGTAATCTCTGGTTTTACCCCATTGCCCTTTCCTAACTAGGAGAAACTATACCTGAGTTGCATATTGACTACTCTTGTATGTGATTTTGTAACTGTCTCTATTGGCAATCTCCAAAACACTGCAGTAGATGGCCAGAACCTCTTTGAAATACTGCATGCACAGAACACAACATATCCCACAAACATTTTAATTCAGCACTGCAGTAAACAAAAGCATGTAGCCAACCCTAATATAGTGAGAAAATAATTCATTCTGTAATATAAAGCATTGAATAATGGCTCAACATGCCAACATGGCTGAAGCGCTGACTAATTTTACTGTCCTTCCACATCTTCTTCGGTATTAATCACACTTAATTCATATGCTCATTTTATAAAACCATAATAATCATGCAGTCATCGTTTTACCTAATCACAATTTCAGTTAAATGTTAAAAAAAAATTAAATATTCCATCATAGTGGTCTTCTAAGGTTGCTGTATACCACATTACATACTGCCTTTCTCCCTCGAGACTGGACAGTAGATGACAAAAGCTGCTTTCTAAAACTGGCAGAAATAGAAGTCTAAGGAAAGGATTTGTGGCTTCAACCATTTTCACTGTTCCTAATCTCAGGTTCGACAACAGGATATACCACTGGTGCCTTAGGCAGTATGGACCCAGCATTAAAATTCTCTCAGGCAGCTAATTCTATTCATTCCTTGTCTAGTTCAGATGTTAAAAGTGCTGCAACAGTGATCTAATGAAGAGCCATAATACAAGTATAGGTAACCTCTCATAATAGTCAAAGTTCAAATACATACCTATACCCCCCCCCCCCTTATCCCCTCTAAGGGTATAGATTTGAAGTTTTATCTTGTGGCTGGGGTTGAGTGTTTCATAACTCCTTTAGTTTTCCCTCTCTAAAACCTCCTGTGTTATAAACATTCACCCTACCTTTAATTTATATAAAGGTTCTGATCTTTTCATAGGACATTATTCTACTTTCTTAGTTATACTCTGTTACGGTATGAAAGCTCTGAAAATGGCACTGATGTTTGCCTCACTGGGAAAGAATTCTGAGCTTTAGAAGGCTGGCTAGATGGGCAGGGCCTTTGCAGAGAAAGTCACAGATGTTAAGAATACTGCAGCAGTGATCTATTTGAATATGTACCACTGTGGTAAGTTACTTACACAGCTGTACTTTCTTGGTTATGTTCACCCTCTTTTTTATTGGTGGATTAAAACCAGCTGATCAGCCAAAGCTATAAAGGCTTTACTGCAGTTCAATTGTAGCCTCACAAAAGAGAGGAATTATTTATGCCATTTTACCATAAGAATATTCTGATAAATTGAAGATTTTCAATACCCAGGTACTATTTCCAGAATTAACACAAAACAGGCAAGAAGCAAGGTTTGGTATCAGCATTTGTTGAAGGCCTATAAAGCAGCAGAAATTAACCTTACGGGGTTAAGGCACATCACTGAATCAAATGTAATGAATCCTAATAACAGATTTTTTTATTATAACATGATTCTGGATCCATCAATCAAGTTTAAGAAAATAAATGCCTTCTTGAATCTAGCACTAAAAGAAGGCTACATTTACAGAAAACATTGAAGGAATTGGTGGTGCATGATCTGAAATTTCAGAATTTTTATTTTCTTAAAAAATACAGAAAAAATGGAAGTCCAGTTGTTCCAGGTCAAAGATTGTCTGCCGAACCACCATCAGAAGTCCTAGCCTATTATCATTCCCCATTATTAAAGTTAATAAGGTTGAGATGACATGATTCCACACAATTCATGGAGTGGAGTGGATACAGGACATCCAGATAAAACAGGAATGATACTTGTGTATGCTTTAGCTATAGAACAGGGGGTGGCACATGTCTATACTGCATGTATAGAACAGGGGGTGGTACATGTGCATGCTTTGTCTGGAACAGGGATGGTACATTTGTATGCAGTATGTCTGAAACAGGGATGGTACATGTGTATGCAGTATGTCTGGAACAGGGATGGTACATGTGTATGCAGTATGTACAGGGATGGTACATGTGTATGCAGTATGTCTGGAACAGGGATGGTACATGTGTATGCAGTATGTATGGAACAGAGATGGTATATGTGTATGCAGTATATCTGGAATAGGGATGGTACATGTGTATGTAGTATGTCTGGAACAGGGATGGTCTGCTTGCTACTGTACTGCTTAGGTTGTTTTAACAATATTTTGATTTTTCCTAATCTTCTCTGATACTGCAAAAGCTTTTCTGAGTGACTGACAAAATATTTCCAAGTTTTGCAATGTTTTTGTGTGTTGTGAACATTTCTCAGGTTTAGTAAACTTATATTAGTGGGAACTACTGGTTGATAACTTAACTGTGTTTTTATCTGATTGGCCTGAGGGTTTAACTTTATAAAAGTCTTTCATCCTGCTCATATAAAAGCCTTGCATTTATGCAATGCTCAAATGCGGTCTCCCGTGCTTGCATATAAGCAAGCCTCTCCAGTTTAAAATCCTCTATAGAAATGGTCTCCATAGTAGCCCGCTGTTCACAGCTGCTTGAAAAGCTTCCAGTTTGTGCAGAGGATGGTACCACTGCAGGTCATCTAACAGTATTCTAATAATCACTCGCACTTTGACCTTTAAGCGACTCTCCCTTACTCATTCCCATCTAGAAATTGTTTCCTTGTCTTGTATAGCATAGGCTTCGGACCTGCTGAATCTAGGGTGTTTGGTATCACTGTGCTCTTAAACCAGCCACCTTACATTGAGAGGGCCTCCCTGCACCCTTGTGGCAGAAGTGTATAGCTCAGGACTCATCTCAATTGGGGGTTGCTGGAGAAAGGCTAAGTTTGGGCTTTTCCTATTGGTAGCTGTGTTAAAACTGTTTACAATTGCCTATATATAAGCCTTGCATTTGCGCAGGTTTGTGCTCAGTTTACCAGAGCTGATCAACATTTAGCAACTTTAGTCAGAGGTCTGGAGTGCATATTCATTAAATCCAAGGCATTCACTGAAAAAAATGAAAAATAAGTATATTTTAAGCCAGTATTGCACTTTGTTAACTGTATTTAATTGAACTATTGAACTACTGCTTCATTTCTGCTGTTTGTAACTAAGTCCAGCTAGCCTACTTCCTTCCCAAATTCCACATTCAGAAAGATCCTGCCAAAATGGACTGGCAGTTTCCCATTTCTCCTGTCAGCTTGATTGATGTGGGCATCTTGAGGCAATGTAGCATATTCATTCATGTATACTGACAACTATTTACTCCTAAAGCAAACTAACACCCTATGTGAGAAATGCCAATACACTGTAGAATTGGAGTCATTTCTCTCATGTAAAACCAAACTAGACATCAAACAGGTTGTTAGCACACACACTTCACCTCTCACACAAAATAAGGTCATGACACATAAATCCACATATGTGGAGGTACTCACTAAAAACCTACCAAAAGAACAGAGACCACCCAAATGTACATCACCTACACTCACCACTAAGCATAAAGAAACCAAGAAACCAATACACATATCAACACACACATCCATGTCTCAACAAATCAGTCCCTAAGGCAAAACACATCAAATGTCTTGGTCATAGGTGACTCCACAGTGAGACACACAGATGTCCTCATCACCAGACTGGACAAGGCGAAGATCACGGTCAGCTGTCACTCAGGTGCCAGGATATGACCACGCATGCACTCAAGTCACTCAACAACAAGTACCATTATGACTTTGTCATAGCCCATGTTGGAGTGAATGACTTGAGACATACCTCTCTGGACTATATGAAGAGAGAAATGATGGAACTCTGATTATGTGTCCCAGACAGGTATGTGCCTAGCCTTAAGCAGTATCCCACCCTCACCCAGGATGATACCACAATATAAACAAAAAAATGATTGACTTCAACAGTTGGCTCAGCTTCTGGTGCCACTCCAGGGGGATCCAGTATTTGTTATCCTGGGAGGATATGGTAGACAGACCTCACTGCTTTGCTAGAGATGGTCTGCACCTGTTCCCCCTAGGTTTTTGGATACTAGCAAATGCCCTTGATTTCCCCTTGTGCCTTTTTTAGGTAATGTCAAAACAACAAATTTTCCAACGTAACAAAATGTAATCAAGACAAACTCAGGGTAATGCTGCTTAATGCTAGGAGTTTAAACACAGAACTGCACTCCCTGGAAGTACGCCTCACCTTGAAGGATACTGACATCTGTGCAGTTACCAAGACATGGTTCAAAGCCACTGAGATGACCATGGCCTTGCAAGGCTGCAATGCATTCTACACATTCAGACCTCAAAATGGCTGTGAAGGAAAAAAGGTGGAGGTGTATTCATCTTCATTAAAATCAAATACACTTCAAGACTGGTCAAACAACATGACTCTCTCGAACTACTCCATGTCCAATTAACTATTGGAAAAGTACCATACCCCATCATTGCTAGCTATAGATCCCCCACCATGAACCAGGATAAGCACACTACCTACCTCAGTTACTGGAATCCCTTGTCATACAGCCCAACACCTTAGTCAAGGGAGATTTCAACTATTCTTCCATAGACTGGAGGACATACATGAGGAAAAATATGGTCGCCCAGAGGTTCCTGGACTTTGTTAACACACATGCTCTTCACCAACATGAGGGGGGGGGTGTCAATGTACTCCCCCATGCATGATGCCCTCCCTGCTTAGGTCAGACCACATATCAGCCTTGTTTGAAGTAACTACTGGAACCAACACCCTCAGAGGAACAAAAATTATAAAACACTTCACCAAAGCTAACTACAGCATACTAAGTGATGAAAAAGTTTCATACCACCCACAATTGCAGATACCAATGATCACTATGCAGAAGTGTACACAAATGCCCTGTATAAACACTTATGCAACTGCATAAACTCTGCTGTACCTGACCACATCAAAACCAGGTCTTCCTGTAAAAACAAGTCACTGTGGTGGACTTCAAGTATAAACAGATTAGAGGAAGAAACTGTTGTCCAAAAGCAAGAAGGCTATCACTCTGCAGAGGAAGAGCTCCCTTCTAAGCCTAAACAGGAAAATCAGAAATCTTGCAAAGTCTTCTAAAGCAAATTATGAAACTAAAATCACACCCCTACTCAAGGATACTCGTAAGGCATTCTTTAAATACATCTGAAGTCTAAAAGGGAAAGCCCAGCTATGTGCCGAACTGGTTGTAGATGGGATCACTTATACTACATCCGAAGATATTGCCAACCTGCTAGCTGACAGATTCAGCTCAAACTTCACACCCCTATCCCCACCTATCATATCCCAAAGCATACCTGACACCAATCCCCTGCCTCTTATCTATCCCTGTCTCTAGGTCATATCTGTGCTCAGCAAGGCCAAAAACACAGCCTCAATGAGACCATATAATATCCCAGGTTGTTTACTAAACAATCTAAAACAAAACCTAGTGGATCCACTTGGCATTCTCTTTAATCATAGCTTGAGAACTGGCTATGTTGCTGCAGAATGGAGAACAGCAAAGTAATCACCCTGCACAAAGGGGGGAGGGGGGGTCATCAACTGACCCCGAGAACTAGAGATCCATAAGTTTAACCAGCCTCATCTGCATGGCCATGGAAAGAATTATTATGGACCTTATCAGCAAGGACCTAGGTGACATCCAAATGCTGAATCCAACCCAGTTTGGCTTTGTCAAGTGTAGATCATGCTTATTAAACCTGGTAGCATTCTTTGAGAATAGCACCGAAGCTATGGACGAAGGTAAGACTGTGCACACAGCCTATCTCGACCTTGCCAAGGCTTTCAACACAATTCCCCACTCTGGCATCATTGAGAAACACTCCCAGAAAGGGATTAACCCTTACATTACTAGATGGGTAGCCAACTGGCTCACCGGCAGAACACACTCTGACAAAATTGGTGACTCCACCTCCACCAGTAGACCCATCACCAGTGGAGTACCACATGGTCTGTGCTGGGCCCCTTACTGTTTGACATCTATTTCTCAGAAGTCCAGGCCAAAGTAGATGGCCTCTGGGTCACCAGTTTCGCTGATGATTGCAAACTAGGAGCAATCACTGAGTCCCTCAATGATGTCAACATATTGTAAGAAGGGCTAACATAAACAAATGATTGGTGCCAAAGCCATGGTCTAAAACTAAATGCAAAAAAAAATGCATTATTATTCCCTTTGGCAAAATGGAATTCCCTACAAATTACAATACTGACAGAACCCCCTTGAGTTCTAACCCAGTGGTACAAGACTTGGGAACACAGGTTGATATCAATGTGAACTTTGACCACCAAGTTTCCTTAGTGGTAAGGAAAGCCTTCTAAGTAGCGCACCTCATAAGCAAGGGCATAGCATCTAGGTCAAGGGATGTTATAATTCCACTGTACTCAAATCTCATCAGATTACTAATAGAGTATGATGCACACTTGTGCATGTAGCTCGCCAGATACCTGCAGCAGCTGGAGAAATTTCAGAGGTTTCTCACTAAGAAAATACAGGGACTCCAAAACATGATGTATGTGGACAGGCTGAAAGCTCTGTCACTTTAATATCTATCTTATAGGCTGCTGAAGGATGACTTGTGCCTAACCCATAGGGATATCTCCAACCCTGCCCTAATAAAAATGCTACACATCTGCAAGTCAAATGGCTCAAGAGTCACTCACTCTAGGGATCTTAACCTAGCTTGTGACATTAACAGATCACACTGGAGAGTCACTTTTCTGGAATAGACTCGATATTCACATAAAAAAGAGCTCCTCACTGACCCTATTCAAACACTAGATAATTGGATGGGAGACCAGCAGCAGCAAATTCACCCCTAGGGATCACAGACATGCTCTGTTGATAAATTAATTCTGTAAATTACCCAAAAAAGAACAAAGGGGATACTTGGGGTTAACATGGGTAGGCTTGTAAAGGCTATAAGGCCACTAGCCTAGTAACGTCTTATGAACCTATGAACCTATGTACCTGTGTATAATGTATGTATGTATAGAACAGGGATAGTACTTGTGTATACTGCATGCATAGAACAGGGTTGGTACATGTGTATGCTGTATGTATTGAACAAGGATGGTACATGTGTATGCTGTATGTATAGAACAGGGATGGCACATGCATATGCTGTATATATAGAACAGAGATGGTACATGTGCACCATCCCTGTTCTATATATACAGGGATGGTACATGTGTACGTTGTATGTATAGAACAGGGATGGTACCTGTGTATGCTATATGTATAGAACAGGGATGGTACATGCGTATGCTGTATGCATAGAACAGGGATGGCACATGTCTATGCTGTATGTATAGAACAGGGATGGTAATTGTGCATGCTTTAGGTATAGAACAGGGATGATGGTACTTGTGTATGCTGCATGTATGGAACAGGGATGGTACATCTGTATGCTGCATGTATAGAACAGGGATGGTAGCTGTGTGTACTGTATGTATAGAACAGAGATGGTACATGTGTGTGCTTTATGTATAGAAAAGGGATGGTACATGTGTATGCTGTAGGTATAGAACAGGGATGGCACATCTGTATGCTGTATTAATGGAACAGGGATGGTACATGTGTATGCTGTATGCATGGAACAGGGATTGTACATGTATATGCAGTAAGTTTAGAGTTTGCTGTATGTGTAGAACAGGGATGGTGCATGCATTTGCCATATGTACAGAGCAAGGATGGTACATGCGTATTCTCAATGTATAGACCAGGGTGTGAGGCCCCTGTACTGGCCCAATAATCAAGGAGCTTCAATCCTCACCACTGGCAACAGCTAGGGGACATACACATTGGGAAGATGACAAGTACACACACAGTAAAGTACAATTTTCCTTAAGATCACACAGAGATCACAGTCAGTCTGGGGCTGGTTTCTCCCTCTTTCTCCAGATCCCTAATAAGACTCCCCACTGGCACAGCTACAGGGTTGAGATCTCAGCCGAGTGGCCAAGCCAAAACCTCCAGCAACCTCTCTGTCCAACCAATGCTTTGTGTCTCTGCCCAAGTAGCTAACACACACACACACACACACACACACACACACACACACACACACACACACACACACACACACACACACGCACACACACACTTTCAGGTTTGATTTATATACAAACACACACATACACACTTTCAGGGTTGATTTATATACAAACACACACATACACACACACACACACACACACACACACACACACACACACACACACACACACACACACACACATGGGAAAGGCTGGAACAGGTTTACTAGCTATGCTCCCTTCTGCCCAGACTATAAGGTAGTTCCAGCTGCCACCAGCCAGCTCTTTATCAGCTACTATAAGGCCCTTACACTACTGCGCAATGTTACTATTAATCCAAATGGTAGTCTGACCAACACTTGCAAGGCTATTTAGGAGTGGCCTGTACAGTGTCATCAAATACATATGCAAGTACTCTAAGAGCTTAAATATGTCTCACAAATATCAGCCACAAAGATAGGTTTAAATATATTTAATAATAAAAAATAAAAGAACAAGACAATACTCAATCAACACAGTTACTTCAGAGTTAAAAATCACAGGAAATATTTTAAAACAACATTGCAGAACAGTCTCAAATAAATACAGAAAACATATAAACTAATCTTTACTATGTTCCTGACTATATCTAAAAGAGATACTATGCCCTAAATCTTACTTACAGAGCAACAAGCAGGCAGAAGTGCAGAAGGTGGTGATGAGTGGATGCTCTTGCTAGGTCCAAGACAAAATAGAAAATGCACAGTCTCTCTCTGAGAGAGTTCTTAAATCAGTATCACATTTTACTGCTGGATTGGCCTGGATAACATCACTTTTTGTCACCTGACTTCAGTTCCCAGGCTAAAGCAGAAACTAACAGAATTTTAACATCTCTTTGTTAAAAATACATATCTTTCAGATGTTTGCCAGATCTTGGAAGTCATAAAGCAATAAAACCATTTACATTTTCAACCTTGTAATTACTTTTTTTTCAAGACAATAGAAAAACATCCAGCTTTAGACATCGTGTCTGCTATTGAACCAAAACTGAGAGATAACATCTTTTGTTTATGGCCATCTATAAAGTAACTTAACCTCAACTATTCATACATTTTGCAAGTTAATCTTCTATGTTCCAGCAGGGTATGCTGTGGTTACATTCTTGTAGCTCAGTACATAACATACAGTTCTGTATAAATCATATCAATATTCACAAATGACATAGAATTATTTACAAAATTCCAGATAGCTGAGCTGGCAGCATGACACAGGGAGGGTACATGTGTATGCTGTATGTATAGAACAGGGATGGTACATGTGTATGCTGCATATATAGACCACGGATCTGTTTTGAAACATCGAGTCCCAGATAACTGAATAACAGTTTCCTGAAATGAAAATTGTGAAAACTGAAATACTCTAACAGTGAAGATTTGCCTGGGTAAGTAAACACTTGCCCAGTCTTACACGAAACATGAACCAACGTAAGTAAAACCCACCTAAGTGGGGGGCTATGCAAACCATCCCCCACACCCCTACAAGTATATATACCAACTCAGGGATTGCACTACAGTGGAGAAAAGGGCATGTTGAGTAAGTGTTTACTTATCCTGGGAAAACTTCGCTGTTTGGGTATTTCAGTTTTCGCACTTTTCATCTCGGGAAAATGACATTCAGTTATGTGGGTCAATATTTCAAAGAAGATCCATAGAACAGTGATAGTATATGTGTAAGCTGCATTTATGAAACAGTGGTGGTACATGTGCATGCGTGCTGCATTTATGGAACAAGGATGGTACATGTGTATTGGATTACAGGATCATAGGATGTTACTAGGTTAATGGCCCTAGGGAGCTTACAAGCCTATCCAAGTTCTACAATAATTTCCATGATCAGCACCTATTGCCACTGTCCAAGAGGGACATAGGTGGAATCCCTGAGTTGAATTTACAGTTACCCATCTTATCGTCCAGATTGTGTCTGAAGAGGGCCAATGAGGTGCTCTGTTGGACATGAAGTGGGAGTCTGTTCGTGGTAACCTCTGGGAGACAAAAGTGTCCCTCAAACAGGTTTTATTAATATCACATATCAAGTTAAGGTCTTTAGAGTGAGTAACCCGTGTACCATTTGACTTGTGAATATGCAGCATTTCCAATGAAGCAGGGTCAGAGATTGCCTTATATGCAAGGCAGAGATAGTGTCTGAGTAGTCTGCATGAAGCAGAATAAAGTGACAATAATTTCAGATGATCCACATAGGACAGATGCTGAACACCTTGAATTTGTCTTATGAGGAACCTTTGTGGTCTCTGCAATTGTTGCAGGTACTTGGAAAGGTATATACCAAAAGGGACATTGTACTCAATTATTGGCCTGATGAGGGAAGAGTATAGGGAGGTTATAGCTTTGTTTTCTGGAGGCAATGTCCTTACTTTTGAGGTGAACAATATATAATGCCCCTTATTACCACTGTGGAGACATGGTGATCAAAGGTAAGGTTGTTGTCAACCTATGTGCCCAGGTCTCACCACTGAGTACATATTTAGGGTGTTAATATTGATGTAGTAGTTAGCAGGTGCATTGCTCTTACCAAAAGGCTAATAGGTCTATAGTTTCCAGGGTATGTGGAAACACCACCTTTGTGCAGGGGAATAATGGTGGCCATTTTTCATTCAGCTGGGATGAAGCTTAGACTATGATTGAAATGAGTACCTAATGATGTTGCTAATTCTTGTTGGAGCCAATTTAGAACTCAGCCTAGGATGTTATCAGATCCCATAGATGCTGTGTTTTTGGCCTTAGAGAGGGCATTTATGACCTGCTCTTTACAGATACAAGGAAGGGGACAGGTGGGAGGGATGTCATGGGTACATGTGCCGGGGACAGGGAAGTGTCAACCAACAGGTTAGCTATGTCCACAGGCTCAGTATATGTGGTATCATTAACTAGCAGTTTAGCACAAATCTGGAAATTTCCTTTTAGGTTACGGATGTAATTAAAGAATGCCTTATGGTTGTCCTTAGTTGAAGCTAATTTGGATTCATAGTTTGCTTTGGAGACTTCACAAGAAGTCTTATTTGCTTGTTTAAGCTGAGGAAGGAGTGTTTCCAGTTTAGGGCGGACTCCTTCTTACTCTTAGACAGTAATTTCTTCCTCTTATTGTAAAGCCTGTTAATGGCAGTTGTCCACCAGGCAGGTTTGCTCTTCCTTGAGGAGCTTGTTTTGGTCCTATCAGGTACGGCTGAGTCAATGCAGTTATACAGGTGTTTGTTTAAAGCATAGGTGTAAAACTTGGCATAGCTGTCAGTTCCATCTTGGGGGTCAGTGAAGCTATTTATACCATCTCGTAAGAGATTATAATATACTTCCAAGAAGTTTTTTAGTTCAACTTCAAATGAGACTGATTTGTGGTCACATCTCACCAAGGAAGACCTCACCATTGGGGTGCTACAGTGGTCCCCTATATTGGTAAGCACTAGATCCAGGATGTTGGCACCCCTTGTAATGGTGTTAACCAGCTGATCCAGGGCATTGGAGTTAAAGAAGTTGAGGAACCTTTGGGCAAGTGTGTTTGAGCACAAGTAATTTAACTAGTCAGTGGATGGGTAGTTAAAGTCAACCAAAACCATGGCGTTCGGATGTATCTTGATAGACTCAAGTAGATCCAAATAGGCAGAGTGGGTGTCGTGATTCACAGAGGAGGTCCTGTAGCTGTCAGTGACTTGAATAGGTATCCTACCAACAGTTAATTGTACCTGAAGTATCTTCAGGGAATCATACTGTGTAACCAATTTGGAGGTGTACTTATCTTTAATAAATATTTATACACTGCCTCTTTTAGTTTTCATGCATTCAACTTGTGGTCTGAATGTGTGGAAGGAGGTGTAATTCTGTATGGTTGGGGGTGCTCTCCACAGCCTTGAACCAGGTCTCTGTGACTGCACAAATGTCTATCTCTTCCAAGATGAAGACTGCTTCCAGTGAGTGCACTTTCATGTTAGGACTCCTAGCATTTAGCAACATAACCTTGAGGTTGTTTTTAAGTGGAGGTTTTACATCGGGCATTATGGGGATGGCATAAGCCTTAGCCAGTAGCCAAAATCCCAAGAGTGACAGATGAGGACCATCTCTGGCAAAGCATCGAAGTCTGTCAGTCATGTCAGCCCAGGCTGACAGACACTGGATCCACTTAGAATGACACCAGTAACTAAGCCAAATATTGAAGTCAATCATTTTCTGTTCATATTGAGACATCATCCAAGGTAAAGGTAAAATGCTGCTTAAGGCTAGGGACACACCTGCCTGAGATGCACAGTCCAAGAGCTCAGTCATGTCTGTCTTCATATAGTCTAGAGAGGTATGTCTCAAGTCAGTCACACCAACATGGACTATGGCAGAGTCATAACAGTAACTGTTGTTGAGAGACTTGAGTGCATGTGTGATATGGCAGATCCTGGCACCTCACAGTCAGCTGACTATAATCTTTTCCTTATCCAGCCTGGTGAGAGGGACATCAGTGTGTCTCAAGCTGGAATCATCTATGGCTAATATTTTGGTTTTGTGTTTTACCTTAAGGGCTTGACAGGTGAGACACTGGTGCATATATTATGTGTAGCATGCTTGTTCTTGTGTTTGGGAGGTCTCTGGTGTTAGAAGAAGCAGAGATGTGCATGCTGACATCCCACTCATTGCCATATGTACTGACTGGTGTGTGTGAGAGAAAGCATGGCTTCAGGTTTCTTAATATAGTTGCATCTCTCACATGTTCAGGTTGTGTGGCCTAGAAGTTGAGGGTTCTCAGTGAACATGAGGCAGTTGTTACACTGCCTCAGGTTTAATGTTGACCAAGCTGGTGGAGAAACTTTGGGAAATTGTCTGCCCATAGCATTAGGTAAATTTATATGGTCAGGAAAACAGGCCACACTTAGGAATGGCTAGTGGGTGAGAGGTGTGTTGGTACCCCTTAGCCTAGGCTTAGTGTTCCACCTGACAGTGGAGCAGGGCCACAAAAAACCTCTGTAGGATCACAAGCAAAGCACTAAAGGAAAATTTAACAAGAAAAACATTTGTGTCTATAACCACCAACAGTAACCACCGCTGTGTGGCAGTGCATGATGGCACACTACATGCAAACAAGTGCAAACATGGGGTTTAAATAAAACATGAAATAACCCTTTTAACTCAAACTAGCCAATAAAGATGCTCTCTCTCTGAGCTCTAGTCCAATCATCCCCAATTAGATGGGACCCAGACAACACACTCCTCCCACAAGGGAGCAGAAAGGCCTTCACCAACAAAGATGGCTTGAATTTGATGCTCAGAAGTTAAAAAAACAGACCCAGAAACAGCAAACCTGGAACTGGGCTATTCTACAGCTGAACTAGTACAGTATACAGTAAAATCTGGCAAAAACAGTTCAGACAATTCAAACAGACAACAGAATGCACATACAAATTAAAAATGCGATATAAGAGCAAAACCAGGTATTTATAGTTAGTTAGAAATAGTGGATGCCTCAGATCTTTCTGAGCTATATGCATAGATTAGGGATGGCACATGAGTATGCTGTATATATAGAACAGAGATGGTACATGTATATGCTTGCAGGCATAGAACAGAGATGGTACATGGATATGCTGTATGTATAGAATATGTATATACAGACATATGTGTATGCTGTGTACATAGAACACAGATGGCACCTGTGTATGCTGTATTTATAGAACAAGGATGGTGCATTTGAACACATTACAAATAGAAAACTGATGATACATCTGTATGCTTTATGCATAGAACAGGGATGGTACATGTGTATGCTGTATGTATAGAACAGGGAATGGTAGATGTGCATGCTGTATGTACAGAACAGGATGGTACATGTGCATGCATTATGTAGAGAAGAGGGATGGCACATGTGTATGCTGTATGTATAGAACAGGGATGGTACGTATGTATGCTGCATCTAAATAACACAGATGGTACATGTGTATGCTGTATGTATTGAGGAGGGATGATACATGTGTATGCTATATGTATGGAATAGGAATAGTAAATTCCTATGCTGTATATATAGAATAGGGATGGTACATGTGTATGCTGTATGTATTGAACAGGGAAGGTACATGCATATGCTGTATTAATGGAACAGGGATGCTACATGTATGGAACAGAGATGGTATATATGTATGCTGTGGAACCAGGAAAGTAGACAAACCAAGAAAACCACACCAACTCCACACAGGTCAAGTCAGATGCCTTGAAGCCAAATGTAAAAAATAATGAAATTTATTCAAATCACAGGTTAAACGCTTTCTTCCCATAGTAGGGACTTCATCAGAACTTCTTCAGAACCGGATGAAGTCCCTATTAGGGGAAGAAAGCACTTAACCTGTGATTTGAATAAATTTCATTATTTTTTACATTTGGCTTCAAGGCGTCTGGCTTGACCTGTGTGGAGTTGGTGTGGTTCTCTTGATGTTTTACATATGTATGCTGTATATATAGAACAAGGATGGTGCATGTTTATGCTATATGTATAGAACAGGGATGGTACACGTGTATGCAGTTAAGTATAGAACAATGATGGCACATGTGTATACTGTATGCATGGAACAGAGATAGTATATGCGTATGTTGCATTTATGTAACAGGGATGATATATGTGTATGCTGGAGTCTATATTCGTTCGCCAAAAGTTTTTTTTCAGTAAACATCTTTCCGTCGACCCCTATTCAGCAAAATTCACTTCTGCGATTCATGGAATTTACCAAGTGCAAGGGGGAGGAAGTAGTTAGCCAACTACACAGCTTTGCCCTGTTCCTCACTCTAGTGCAATCGGCGGGTTTGATTTTGTTACTTCTGGGTTCCGGGTTCTGGGTTCCATTGTGCTGTGGGGCAATTGTTTCCTTGCCCTTGGCAAAATCTGTGAATTGTGGAAGTGAATTTGCCTGAATAGGGCTTGACGGAATAGTGTTTGGTGAAAAAAGACTTCTGGTAAACTAATATAGACCCATTTCCTGTATATATAAAACATGGAATGGTAGATGTGTGTGCTGTATGTATAGAGAAGGGATGATAGATGTGTATTCTGTAAGTATAGAACAGGATGGTATATGTGTATGCATTATATATAGAGGAGGGATGGTACATTTGTATGCAGTATGTATAGAATAGGGATGGTACATGTGTATGCTGCATGTATAGAACAAGGATGGTACATGTGTATGCTGCAGGTATATAACAGGGATGCATGTGTGCTGCATGTACACAACAGGGATGGTACATCTGTGTCCTCTATTAAAAGAACAGGGATGATACATGTGCATCCTGTATGTATAGAACAGAGATGGTATATGTGTACACTGTATGTATTGTTTATATTCACAGAACAGAGATGGCACATCTGTATGCTGTATATATAGAACAAGGATGGCACATGTGTGTATGCTGTACATATCAAACAAGTATGGTGTATATGAATACTTTATGAATAGATAAGGGATGGTACTTGTGTATGGTTTATGTATAGAAAAGGAATGATATATGTGTATACCTTATGTAGAACAGGGATGGTACATATGTATGCTTTATGTCTGGAACAGGGATGGTACATTTGTGCTGCATGTATAGAACAAGGATGGCACATGTGCATGCTGTATGTATGCAGCAGGGATGTTACATGTGCATGCTGTACATATACAACAGGGATATTACATGTGCATGCTGTATGTATAGAAGAGGGATGCTACAAGTTCATGCTGTATGTATAGAACAGGGATGGTACATGTGTCTGCTGTATGTATAGAACAGGGATGGTACATGTATATGCTGCAGGTAAAGACCAGGGTTGGTACATGTATATGCTCTCACTCTCTCTCTCTCTCTCTATATATATATATATATATATATAAAGAATGTGTATGCATAGAACAGGGATGGCTCATGTGTTTGCTGTATGTAGAGAACAAGGATGGTGCATTTGACTGCTTTATGAATAGAAAAGGGATGGTACATGTATATGCTGCATGTATAGAACAGGTATGGTACATGTGTATGCTGTATGTATAGAAAAGGGATCCTACATGTGTATGCAGTATGTATAGAACAGGGATGGTACATGTATACACTGTATGTTTGGAACAGGGATGGTACGTGTCTGCTGCATGTATAGAACAAGGATGGTACTTGTGCATGCTGTATGTATACAGCAGGGATGGTACATGTGCATGCTGTATGTATGCAGCAGGGATGGTATATGTGCAAGCTGTGTGTTTAGCACAGGGATGGCACTTGTGTCTGCTGTATGTATAGAACTGGGATTTGTCATGTGTCTGCTGTATGTATTGAACAGGGATGGTGCATGTGAATGCTGTATGTTTAGAACATGGATGGTACATGTGTATGATGCAGGTAAAGACCAGGGATGGCACATGTGTATGCTGCAGGTAAAGACCAAGGGTAGTAGATGTATATGCTATATGTATAGAATGTATATGCATAGAACAGGGATGGCTCATGTGCATGCTGTATGTAGAGAACAAGGATGGTGCATTTGAATGCTTTATGAATAGGAAAGGGGTGGTATTTGTGTATGCTTTGTATTGCAGAGGCATGATACATATGAATTCATGTACAGAAAAGGGATGGTACGTGTGTATGCTTTATGTATAAAACAGGTGTGGTACATACATATGCTGCATGTATAGAACAGGGATGGTACAGGTATATGCTGGATATATAGAACAGGGTTGGTACATGTGTATGCTGTAGGTATAGAAAAGGGATGCCACATGCTTATGCTGTATTTATGGAACAGGGATTGTACATGTATATGCTGTGTTAAAAGAACAGGGATGGTTCATGTGTATACTGTATGTATGGAACAGGGATGGTACATCTGTATGCTGTACATATAGAGCAGGGATGGTACATCTTTGTACTGTATGTATGGAACAGGGATGGTGCATGTGTATGCAACAAGTATAGAACAGGGACAGGACATGTGTTTGCTGTATGTTTGGAGAGGGATGGAACAGGGGGATGCTGTATGTATGGAAATATGATGGTATATGTGTATGTTGCGTGTATAGAACGGGGATGATACATGTGTATGCTGTATGTATGGAACAGTGAATGTTAGATGTGTATGCTTTCAGTATAAAGCAGGGCATGGTAGATGTGTATGCTGTATGTATTGAACAGGGTGGTACATGTGTATGCATTATGTATAGAAGAGGGATGGTACATTTGTATGCAGTATGTATAGAATAGGGATGGTACATGTGCATGCTGCATGTGTAGAACAGGGGATGGTACATATGTATGCTATATGTATGGAACAGGGATGGTATATGTGTATGCTGAATGTAGAGTGCAGGGTGGTACATGTGTATGCTGTATGTACACAACATGCATGGTACATGTGTATGCTGCATGTATATAACAGGGATGGTTCATGTTTATGTTATATATACAGAACAGAGATGGTACATCTGTCTGCTGTATGGATAGAAAAAAAGATGATATATGTGTATGCTGTAAGTATAGAACAGGGATGGTACATGTGTACATTGCAGGTATATAACAGGGATGTGTGTGTGCTGCATGTACACAACAGGGATGGTACATCTGTGTCCTCTATTAAAAGAACATGGATTATACATGTGTATCCTGTATGTATAGAACAGAGATGGTATATGTGTACACTGTATGTATAGAATTTATATGCACAGAACAGTTGGCACATCTGTATGCTGTATATATAGAACAAGGATGGCACATGTGTATGTATGCTGTACGTATCAAAAAAGTATGGTGCATTTGAAACTTTATGACTAGATAAGGGATGGTACTTGTGTATGCTTTATGTATACAAAAGGAATGGTATATGTGTTTACCGTATGTAGAACAGGGATGGTAAATGCGTATGCGGCATGTATAGAACGGGGATGGTGCATCTGTATACTGTATGTATAGAATGGGGTGGTACATGTGAATGCTGTGTGAATAGAATGGGATTGGTGCATATGTATGCTGTATTTACAGAACAGGGATGGTACATATGTATGCTGTAGGTATGGAATAGGAAGGGTAATATGTATGATGTATATATATATATATATATATATATATATATATATATATATATATAGAACAGGGATGGTACATGTTTATGTTGCATGTATACAACAGGGATGATACATGTGTATGTCATATGTAGAGAACAGGGAATGTCAGATATGTATGCTGTATTTATAGAACAGAGATGGTAGATGTCTATGCTGTATGTAAAGAACAGGATGGTACAGGTGAATGCATTGTGTACAGAAGAGGGAAATTACATTTGTATGCAGTATGTATAGAATAGGGCTGGTACATATGTATGCTGTATGTATAGAGCAGGGATGATACATGTGCATGCTGTATTTATGGTATAGAGATGGTACATGTGTATCCTACATGTATGGAACAGAGATGGTGTATCTGTATGTTGTATATATATAGAAGAGAGTGTTACATGTCTATGCATTATGTATATAACAGGGATGGTACATGTGTATTCTGCAGGTAAAGACCAGGGATGGTACATGTATATGCTATATGTATAGAATGTGTATGCATAGAACAGGGATGGCTCATGTGTTTGCTGTGTTTATGGAATAGGGATGGTGCATGTGTATACTGTATGCATGGGACGGATATTAAATATGTATGCTGCATATGTAGAAAATGGATGGTACCTGTGTATGCTATCTGTATGAAACAGTGATGGTAAAGCTGTGTGTTGTATATATAAAATATTGAACAGGGATTATACATGTGTATCCTGTATGTATAGAACAGAGATGGTATATGTCTACACTGTATATATTGTTTATATGCACAGAACAGAGATGGCACATCTGTATGCTGTATATATAGAACAAGTATGGCACATGTGTGTATGCTGTACATATCAAACAAGTATGGTGTATATGAATACTTTATGAATAGATAAGGGGTGGTACTTGTGTATGCTTTATGTATAGAAAAGGAATGATATATGTGTATGCCTTATGTAGAACAGGGATGGTACATGTGTATGCTTTATGTCTGGAACAGGGATGGTACATTTGTGCTGCATGTATAGATCAAGGATGGCACATGTTCATGCTGTATGTATGCAACAGGGATGTTACATGTGCATGCTGTACATATACAACAGGGATGGTACATGTGCATGCTATATGTATAGAAGAGGGATGGTACATGTTCATGCTGTATGTATAGAACAGGGATGGTACATGTGTCTGCTATATGTATAGAACAGGGACGGTACATATATATATATATATATATATATATATATATATATATATATATATATATATATATATATCATGTGTATGCATAGAACAGGGATGGCTCATGTGTTTGCTGTATGTAGCGAACAAGGACGGTGCATTTGACTGCTTTATGAATAGAAAACGGATGGTACTTGTCTATGCTTTATATATTGCAAAGGCATGGTACATGTGTATTCATGTATAGAAAATGGATGGTACATGTGTATGCTTTATGTATAGAACAGGGATGGTACATGTATATGCTGCATGTACAGAACAGGTATGGTACGTGTGTATGCTGTATGTATAGAAAAGGGATCCTACATGTGTATGCAGTATGTATAGAACAGGGATGGTACATGTATACACTGCATGTTTGGAACAGGGATGGTACATGTCTGCTGCATATATAGAACAAGGATGGTACTTGTGCATGCTGTATGTATACAGCACGGATGGTACATGTGCATGCTGTATGTATACAGCAGGGATGGTACATGTGCAAGCTGTTTGTATAGCATAGGGATGGCACATGTGTCTGCTGTATGTATAGAACTGGGATTTGTCATGTGTCTGCTGTATGTATTGAACAGGGATGGTGCATGTGCATGCTGTATGTTTAGAACATGGATGGTACATGTGCATGATGCAGGTAAAGACCAGGGATGGCACATGTGTATGATGCAGGTAAAGACCAGGGATGGCACATGTGTATGCTGCAGGTAAAGACCAAGAGTAGTAGATGTATATGCTATATGTATAGAATGTATACGCATAGAACAGGGATAACTCATGTGCATGCTGTATGTAGAGAACAAGGATGGTGCATTTGAATGCTTTATGAATAGGAAAGGGGTGGTACTTGTGTATGCTTTGTATTGCAGAGGCATGATACATATGTATTCACGTACAGAAAAGGGATGGTACATGTGTATGCTTTATGTATAGAACAGGTGTGGTACATGCATATGCTGCATGTATAGAACAGGGATGGTACAGGTATATGCTTGATATATAGAACAGGGTTGGTACATGTGTATGCTGTATGTATAAAAAAGGGATGCCACATGCTTATGCTGTATTTATGGAACAGGGATTGTACATGTATATGCTGTGTTAAAAGAACAGGGATGGTTCATGTGTATACTGTATATATGTATGGAACAGGGATGGTACATCTGTATGCTGTACATATAGAACAGGGATGGTACATCTTTGTACTGTATGTATGGAACAGGGATGGTGCATGTGTATGCAACAAGTATAGAACAGGGACAGGACATGTGTATGCTGTATGTTTGGAGAGGGATGGAACAGGGGGATGCTGTATGTATGGAAATATGATGGTATATGTGTATGTTGCGTGTATAGAACGGGGATGATACATGTGTATGCTGTATGTATGGAACAGTGAATTTTCAGTATAAAGCAGGGGATGGTAGATGTGTATGCTGTATGTATTGAACAGGATGGTACATGTGTATGCATTATGTATAGAAGAGGGATGGTATATTTGTAAGCAGTATGTATAGAATAGGGATGGTACATGTGCATGCTGCATGTGTAGAACAGGGGATGGTACATATGTATGCTGTATGTATGGAACAGGGAGAGTATATGTATATGCTGAATGTAGAGTGCAGGGTGGTACATGTGTATGCTGTATGCACACAACATGCATGGTACATGTGTATGCTGCATGTATATAACAGGGATGGTTCATGTGTATGCTATATATACAGAACAGAGATGGTATATCTGTCTGCTGTATGGATCAAAAAATATATGATATATGTGTATGCTGTAAGTACAGAACAGGGATGGTACATGTGTACATTGCAGGTATGGAGCAGAGATGGTACATGCATACACTGTATGTATAGAATTTGTATGTATTGAACAGGGATGTCACATCTGTATGCTGTATATATAGAACAGGGATGGCACATGTATGTATATGCTGTATATATCGAACAAGTATGGTGTATCTGAATGCTTTATTAATAGATAAGGGATGGTAGTTTTGTATGCTTTATGTAGAGAACAGGGATGGTACACATGTATGCTGCATGTATAAAACAGGGATGGTGCATGTGTATGCTGTATGTATAGAATGGGGTGGTACATTTGTATGCTGTCTGTATAGAGCATGGATGGCACATGTGTATGCTGCATTTACAGAACAGGGATGGTATATGTATATACTCTATTAATGGAACAGGGATGGTACATATATATGCTGTGTGTATGGAATAGGAATGGTACATGTGTATGCTGTATATATAGAACATGGATGGTACATGTTTATGCCACATGTATAGAATTGGGATGGTACATGTGTATGCTGTATGTATGGAACAGGGATTGTACATGTGTATGCTGTATGTATGGAACAGGGATTGTACATGTGTATGCCGTATGTATGGAAGAAGGATAGTACATGTGTATGTTGCATATATAGAACAGGGATGATACATGTGTATGCCCTATGTAGAGAACATGGAATGCAGATATGTATGTTGTATGCATAGAAAAGGTATGGTAGATGTCTATGCTGCATGTATAGAACAAGATGGTACAGGTGTATGCATTATGTACAGAAGAGGGATGATACATTTGTATGCTGTAAGTATGGAACAGGGATGGCACATGTGCATGCTGTATATATGGAACAGGGAATGGTATATGTGTTTGCTGTATATATAGAATATGATGGTATATGTGTGTGCATTTATATATGAAAGAGGGATGGCTCACATGTATGCTGTATATATGGAACAGGGATAGTAAATATGTACATTGTATATGTAGAAGAGAGCGTTAGTTCATGTGCATGCTGTTTTTATGGAATAGGGATGGTACATGTGTATGCTGTATGCATGGAACAGGGATAGTAAATCTGTATGCTGTATATGTAGAAAACGGATGGTACATGTGTATGCTTATGTATAAAACAGGGTTTGTAAAGCTGTGTGTTGTATATATAGAAGAGGTATGGTACGTGTGTATGCTGTATATGTATAGAATAGGGATCCTACATGTTTATACTGTATGTAAATAACAGGGATGGTACATGTGTATGCTGTATGTATAGAAAAGGGATGGTACATGTGCATGCTGTATGCACAAAACAGAGATGGTACATGTGTTTGCTGTGTGTAGAGAACAGATGGTAAGTCTGTATGCTCTGTGGATAGAACAAGAATGATACATTTGTATGCTGCATGCATGGAACAGGGATGGCACATGTGTATGTTGTATTTATGGAATAGGTTTGCTACATGTGTTTGTTGTATTTATGGTATAGGTTTGGTACATTTGTATGCTGTATGTATGGAACAGGGATGGTGCATCTGTATGTTGCATATATAGAACAGGGATGGTACATGTTTATACTGTATGTATACAGCAGGGATGGTACAGGTGTATGCTGTATGTTTAGAACAGGGATGATACAGGTATATGCTGTATGTACAGAACAGATATGGTACATGTGTATGCTTTATGGCTAGAACAAGAATGGTACATGTGTATGCTGTATGTATAGAACATGGATGTACTTGTGTGTGATGTATGTATCGAACAGGGATGGTACATGTGTATGTTGTAGGTATAGAACAGGGATGGTGCATGTGTATGCTGTATGTATAGAATGTGTATGCTTAGAAAATGGATGGCACATTGTTTGCTCTATATACAAAACGGATGGCACATGTGTATGCTGTATGTTTAAAACAAAGATGATGCATTTGAATGCTTTAGGAATAGATAAGGGATGAGATTTGTGTATGCTTTACGTATACAAAAGGGATGGTATATGTGAATGCCTTACATATAGAACAGGGACGGTACATGTGCATGCTGCATGTATAGAACAGGGATGGTACATGTGTATGCTGCATGTATAGAACAGGGGTGATAAATGTGTATGCTTTATGTATAAAAAATGAATGGTGCATGTTTATGCTGTAAGTATTGAACAGGGATGGTACATGTGTATGCTGCATGTGTTGAACAGGGGTAGTACATATGTGTGCTGTATTAATGGAACAGGGATGGTACATATGTATGTTGCATGTATAGAACAAGGATAGTACACATGTATGCTGCAGGTATAGAACAAAAATAGTACATGTGTATACTGTGTTTATAGAATGTGTATGCATGCAACAGGGATTGCACATGTGTATGCTGGATATATAGAACTGCAATGGCACATGTGTATGCTGTATCTATAGAACAAATATGGTGCATTTGAATGCTTTATGAATAAAAAAATGAGGGTACTTGTGTATGCCTTATGTATAGAACATGGATGGTACATTTGTATGCTTTATGTATTGAACACTGATGGCGCATGTGTATTCTTTATGTATAGAAGAGGGATGGTACATTTATATGATGCATGTATAGAGCAAGGATGATACATGTGTATGCTGCATGTATAGAACAGGAATGGTACATGTGTATGCTGCATTTATGGAGAAAGGATGGTACATATGTATGTTGCAAGTATAGAGCAAGTATGGTACACGTTTATGGTGTATGTAAATAACACATATTGTACATGTGTATGCTGTAGGTATAGAGCAAGGATAGTAGTTGTGTATGGTGTATGTATGGAATGGGGATAGTAAATCTATATGCTGTATGTATAGAGCTGGTATGGTACATGTGTTTGCTGTATGTATAAAAAAGTATGGTAAAACTGTATGTTTTATATATATATATATATATATATATATATATATATATATATATATATATACACAGAACAGGAATGGCAAATGTTTATGCTCTATTTATGGAACAGGAATGGTAAATGTATATACTGTATTAATGAAACAGGGATGGTACATATCTATGTACATGTGTATGCTGTATATATGGAATACGTTTGGTACATCTGTATGCTGTAAATATAGAACACGGATTGTACATGTTTATGCTGTATGTATAGAACAGGGATGGTAAATGTGCACGCTGCATGTATAGAACAAGCACAGTACATGTGCATGCTGCATGTATAGAATAAGCACAGTACATGTGCATGCTGCATATATAGAACAGGGGTGGTGCATGTGTATGCTGTATGTACAGAACAGGAGGGCACATGTGCATGCATTATGTAGAGAAGAGGGATGATACATGTGTATGCTGTATGTATAGAACAGGGATAGTATGTATGTATGCTGCATGTAAATACCACAGATGGTACATGTGTATGCTGTATGTATTGAGCAGGGATGGTACATGTGTATGCTCTACGCATTGAACAGGGAAGGTACATGCATATGCTGTACTAATTTAATAGGAATGGTGCATGTGTATTCTGTATGTATGAAACAGGGATGATACAGCTGTATGCTGTATATATACATAGAACAGGAGTGATACATGTTTATGTTCTATGTATAAAACAGGGATGATACATGTGTATGCAGTAAATGTAGAACAGGGATTGTGCCTGCGTATGCTGTATGTTTTGAGAGGGATGGCACATGTGTATGCTGTATGTATGAAACAGGGATAGTACATGTGCATGTTGCATGTACAGAACAGGGATGGTACTGGTATATGCTTCATGTATAGAACAGGGAATGGTAGATCTGTATGCTATATGTATAGAGAAGGGATGGTAGATGTGTATTCATATAGAACAGGGATGGCACATGCGTATTCTATATGTATAGGACATGGCTGGTACATGTGTATGCTGCATGTATAGATCAAGGATGGTACATGTGAATGTTGCATTTATAGAACAAGGATGGTACATCTGTGTGCTGTATGTATTGAACGGAGATGGTACATATGTATGCTATATGTACAGAACAGGGATAGTACATGTGTATGTTGCAGGTATAGAACAGGGATGGTACATGTGTATACTGTATGTATAGAATGTGTATGCATAGAATATGGATGGCACATGTGTGTGGTGTATGCATAGAACAGGGATGGCACATGTTTATGCTCTATATATGGAACAGGGATAGCACATGTGTATGCTGTATATATAGAACAGGGATGACACATGTGTATGCTCTATATATAGAACAGGGAAGGCACATGTGTATGCTGTATATATAGAATAGGTATGGCACATGTATGTATATGATGTATGTGTAGAACAAGGATGGTGCATTTCAATGTTTTATGAATAGATAAGGGATGGTACTTGTGTATACTTTATATATAGAACAGGGATTACACTTGTGTATGCTTTATGTATAGAATAGGGATGGTATATGTGTATGCTTTATGTAAAAACAAAAGGCTCATGTAGTTTCTTCAATACAAGTTTTTTTATTTATCAGACTTGAAATCTTTTGTGTATCATTTCATCATTAGTCTATAATACAGTTTGTGCTTGGATTTTCTGCGTGTTTAAACTGGAATACATTATCTTGAAGGGTTTGTGCTACTACAGATACTAAAGTCTTTGCAGTGTGTACCATCACAAAAGCTGAACTGAGCTACATTTTCTCTTCACCTGATGTCACCTGAGGTACTATGTGAGCCTTTTGCTTTTTCTTAGTTTTGATTTGGCTGCATGGACACACACTTGTTTTGTATTCCTAGTGTATGTGTTATGTGAAGAACAAAAATGATACGTGTGTGCTGTATATATAGAACAAAGATGGCACATGTGTATGTTGCAGGTATAGAACAGGGATGGTACATGTTTATGCTGTATATATATATATATATATATATATATATATATATATATATATATATAGAACAGGGATGGTTCATGTATATGCTGTATGTAAAGAACAAGGATGGTGCATTTGAATGCTTTATGAATAGATAAGAGATGCTACTTGTGTATGCTTTATGTATAGAACTGGAATGGTACATGTATATGTTGCATGTATAGAACAGGGGGGGTACATGTATATGCTGCATTAATGGAACAGGGTTGATACATGTGTATGCTGTATGTATGGAATAGGAATAGGTTCATAGGTAGGTACTAGACTATCTGCCCGAAGGCATTTATAAGCCTAGCCAGAATGTGTTGGCTTTCACTGCTCCCTTAGATTAGTTCCCTGAGCCTCTGTCCAGCAGAGCCACTGAAGTGATCCCTGGGGTAAACTTTCTGTTTCCCATCCACTCGTCAAGTTTTCTCTTGAAGAGTGTTAGTGAGAAGCTCTGCCTAATGTAGATTGGAATCTTGTTCCAAAGCATGGGAAGTCTCTGGGACAGGAATCTATCCCTCCAGCACGTCCTATTTATTGTTGTGGTGAGGTTTAGATCCCTAGAGCGTGTGGCTCGAGGGGATATGGTTTTCTTTAGTGGTGTATGCCCATCAATTCTGGGTTGGACATGGCTTGCATGTCAGGCAGAGATCACCTCTGAGTAGGCGGTATGCAACCGAGTACAGCTGGAGTTTCTTCAGTCGAGCTGCATAGGGCATTTGTTTGAGGCCAGTGATCCTCTTGGTGAGGTACTTCTGTGGTCTTTTCAGCTGTTGCAGGGATGATGTATGTGTATGCTGGAGTCTATATTAGTTCGCCAAAAGTTTTTTTTCAGTAAACATCTTTCCGTCGACCCCTATTCAGCAAAGTTCACTTCTGCGATTCATGGAACTCAACTACACAGCTTTGCCCTGTTCCCCACTCTAGTGCAATCTCAGACTTGGCATATATAGTTAGGGGGTTGTGGGGGGCACAGCTCCCTACTTGGGTGGGATTGATTTCGTTAGTTATGGGTTCCATTGTGCTGTGGGGCAACTGTTTCCTTGCCCTTGGCAAAATCTGTGAATTGTGGAAGTGAATTTCCCTGAATAGGGGTTGATGGAATGGTGTTCGGTGAAAAAAGACTTCTGGTGAAGTAATATAGACCCATTTCCTGTATATATAAAACATAGAATGGTAGATGTGTGTGCTGTATGTATAGAGAAGGGGTGGTAGATGTGTATTCTGTAAGTATAGAATAGGATGGTATATGTGTATGTATTATATATAGAAGAGGGATGGTACATTTGTATGCAGTATGTATAGAATAGGGATGGTACATGTGTACGCTGCATGTATAGAACAAGGATGGTACATGTGTACGCTGCAGGTATATAACAGGGATGTGTGTGTGCTGTATGTACACAACAGGGATGGTACATCTGTGTCCTCTATTAAAAGAACAAGGATAATACATGTGTATGTTGTATGTATTGAACAGGGATGATACATGTGTATCCTGTATGTATAGAACAGAGATGGTATATGTGTACACTGTATGTATAGAATTTATATGCACAGAACAGAGATCGCACATCTGTATGCTGTATATATAGAACAAGGATGGAACATGTGTGTGTATGCTGTACGTATCAAAAAAGTATGGTGCATTTGAAACTTTATGAACAGATAAGGGACGGTACTTGTGTATGCTTTATGTATAGAAAAGGAATGGTATATGTGTTTGCCATTTGTAGGACAGGGATGGTAAATGCGTATGCAGCATGTATAGAACAGGGATGGTGCATCTGTATACTGTATGTATAGAATGGGGTGGTACATGTGTATGCTGTGTGAATAGAATAGGGATGATGCATATGTATACTGTATTTACAGAACAGGGATGGTACACATGTATGCTGTATGTATGAAATAGGAAGGGTAATATGTATGATATATATATAGAACAGGGATGGTACATGTTTATGCTGTATGTATAGAACATGGATGGTACTTGTGTATACAGTAAGTATAGAAAAGAGATGGCATATGTATGCTGTATGTATAGGTTCATAGGTTCATAGGTTCATACTAGGCTATCTGCCCTAGGGCATTTATAAGCCTAGCCAGAATGTGTTTGGCTTTTGCCACCCATTTTAAATTTATTTTGCTATGCCCTTTTTGAGGTTGGTATACTGTGCCTCTGTCTAACAGTGACACAGAAGTGATACCCGGGGTAAACCTATGATCTCCCATCCACTCATCAAGATTCCTCTTGAAGAGAGTCAATGAGGGACTCTGCCTAACCTGGACTGGGATTTTATTCCAGAGTGAAGGGAGCCTCTGGGTTATGAATCTGTCCCTCCAGCATGTCCTATTTATTTCAATGCTGAGGTTCAAGTCTCTTGAGCGCGTAGCTCGATGGGATTTGGATTTTCTGAGGTGCAGCATGTCCATTAATTCCGGGTTGGACATGGCTTTATACATCAGGCACAGATTGCCTCTGAACAGGCGGTATGCCACTGAGTAGAGCTGGAGTTTCTTTAACCGGGCAGCATATGGCATCTGTTTGAGCCCTTTGATCCTCTTGGTGAGGTACTTTTGGGGTCTTTCCAGTTGCTGCAGGTGTCTGGTAAGGTACATCCCAAAGGGCATTGTACTCAATTATGGGCCTGATGAGGGATGAGTAAAGAGGCACGATGACCTCCCCTGATCTAGATGTGAATCCCTTCATGATTAGGTGGGCTATATAAAATGTTTTTCTAACCACTTTGGCCACGTGGTTGTCAAATGAGAGATTGCTATCAACTTGGGTCCCCAGGTCCCTAATTACTTCTTCTGTACTTAATGGATTACCACCTATGTGGTAATTTGTGGGCACTTTGTTTTTGCCAAAGGGGATGACTATACACTTTTTGGCATTTAGCTTGAGGCCATGGCTCTGGCACCAGTTGTCTGTTTCTATGAGGCCCTTTTGGAGGATGCTTGTGTCGGCTGGAGAGTCGATTATGGCGCCCATTTTGCAGTCATCTGTGAACTTGGTCAGCCACAGTCCTTCCATGTTGGCCTGTACCTCCAAGAAATATATACCGAACAAGAGAGGTCCCAGGACTGAGCCTTGTGGGACACCACTTGTAACTGGTTTGGAGTCAGACATGGCTCTAGCAATTCTAACCATATGCGTTCTGTCCTTAAGCCAGTTTGCAATCCATCTAGTGGCATAGGGGTTTATATTTAATCTGGTGAGCTTATCTATAATGCCAGAGTGGGGTATTGTATCGAAGGCTTTTGCGAGGTCCAGGTAGGCTGTGTGGACCACCTTCCCCTCGTCAATGGCCTTGGTGACTGTTTCAAAGAAATCAACCAGGTTTAAGAGGCAGGATCTGCCCTTAACAAAGCTGAACTGGGTAGGATCCAGTGTCTGTAGGTCCCCAATATCTTTATTTATGAGGTGATCCTTTCCATAGCTTTGCAGACCAAGCTAGTCAGGCTTATGGGGCGATAGTTTCCAGGATCCGTTGAGGCACCACCTTTATGGAGAGGGACCACTGTTGCTGTACGCCACTCTTTGGGCACATATCCTGTAGTAAGGCTGAGACTGAATAGTAGTTTTATGTTTGGGTTTAGCTCTTCTTGGAGTTCATGTAGGACGCAGCCCGGGACACCGTCTGGTCCCATTGATGCTGTGTTTTTTGCTTTGGAGAGGGCAGCTCTTACCTGAGCATCTGAGATGTCAGGGGGGCAGCACTCTGCTGGGATAGATATTTGCCCTTTTGGTGGGGAGGAGAAGTTTGTGCTGAACCTGTCAGCTAGGATGTTGGCAATGTCTGTGGGTTCAGTGTATTTTTTGTCATTTTGGACTAATTCTGAGCATATCTGGGAATTACCACCCAGGTTCCTAACATAACTAAAGAAAGCCTTGTGATTATCCTTAGTGTCCTGTACAATTTTTCTCTCGAAGCTGGCCTTAGACAATTTTATGAGTGCCCGTAGTTTTTTGCTAATACTGATCAGTGATGTCTTCCCTTTTTGGGATTTTGCTCTATCATTTAGTAGCTTCCTCCTTCTATTGTATAGTTTGTTTATGGCTGGGGTCCACCAGACAGGACGTCTGCCTTTGGAGGATTGGGTCTTGGTTTTATTTGGGATCGCATGATCCATGCATTCCTGAAGGTGTTCATAGAATGCGTTTATAAAGGATTCTGCGGTCTGGGCCGTATTTTCCACAGGCCCGGGGGCTTTGAAGGATTCCACCTCGGTTTTGAGGAGTGTGAAATTTGCTTTAGAGAAGTTTTTCACTGTGGTTTTCTGGGAAGGGGGTGGGGTCAGGATGTGAATATCCAGTGAGATTAGTTTATGGTCTGATCTTACCAGTGAGGGATACACTTCTGGTCTGGAGCATAGAGTCCCCATGTTGGTGATGATCAGGTCCAGTATGTTTTCCCCTCTTATGGGAGTGGTAACAAGCTGTTACATAGCATTTGAGTTTATAAATTCTAGGAACCTTTGGGCTAGGGTGTTGGAGCTAGAGTAATGCTCCCAGTCTATTTTTGGGTAGTTGAAGTCGCCCAATATAATGGTGTTTGGAGAGACCTTCATATTTTCCAGTGTTCTCAGGAAGGCCAAGTGGGGTTCCTGGGTTTGGGAGGGTGGTCTGTAGTAGGCTATAAACTGGAAGGCAGTTTTACCCACTGTTAGTTGCACATGGATAGTCTCTGATGCTTCGTGCTTTGCCACCAACCTGGAGGTGTGGGTATCTTTGATGAATATTGATACTCCCCCTCCTTTTGTGGTTCGGTCCAAGTTTTGGGGCTGAAAAGCATGGTATGAATTATAACCTGGTAGTGCTGGGGTGCTCTCGGGAGCCCTGAACCAGGTTTCTGTTACTGCACAGATAGCGATGTTCTCCATGCTAAGGAGAGTTTCGAGTGCGTGCATCTTGAGGTTTAGAATTCTGGTGTTGAGTAGCATTACTCTTAGTTTCTTATCCCTTGTGATACCTATGGAGGTGGGTTTGTCTTTTGAGCCTTGCCTAAAAAGGGCACTATGGGGGTAGCAAGAGCCTTTGCCAATATCCGAAAGCCCAGGGGTGACAGGTGCAAGCCGTCCCTAGCGAAGCATCGTGGCTTGTCGAGCATATCATCCCAAGCTGACAGGCATTGGATCCCCTTTGAATGACACCAGTACTTAAGCCAATTGTTGAAATTGATCATCTTGTCTTCATATTGTGGCGTCATTCTTGGTGTGGGTAAAATGCTACTCAAGGTCAGGGTCATACCGGCCTGGGCTATATGCTCAGAGAGCTCCTTTATGTCTCTTTTCATGTAGTCCAGGGAGGTATGTCTCAGGTCATTCACACCAGCATGGACAATGACTGAGTCATATTTGGTCATGGTCATATTGGAATCATGGTGTTTTGAAATACTTGGCATGATTTTGAGCCTGACATTGGAGCAGACCGCTCAAGAATCTTACGAGACAGTTATTAAAAATATATAAAAATGTTTTTATGTAGAAAACCCTTCTTGATTTCTCACAGAATGTATATGTGCGCCAAATGTTTGCTCTTCTTCAGGTCTTTTTCTTAATCCAGTTATTGTCTTCTGGCTTCTTGAGAAATCCAGAGAGTTTTTCACAGCTTTTTCTATGTGTGAGGGGAAGTGGAGAGGAGTCAAGAGTAAAGCTGTCCTCCTTGTAATTATGAGGTATTTAGGGGGTCCGCTGTTATAAACATTATTATACAGCTGCACGGATTCTTTATTTTATTTTTCTTTGATGGATTCCTTTCAAGCCCACTTGAAGACATTGAGGGATCCTGTCTCACACTGGTTTGAATACCTTCATTGTCAGAGAAGTTTCCTTCAGATGATGCTGTTTTGAAGGACCTTGGTCTTTTAGAATGATGGACATTGAATAGTGGACATAGAAACTGACTATGATTATGTTATTGAGGCAATGTCACCATGACAATAGGTGAGGTTTTCAAATAGCTGCAAAACATTTACAACTCCAGTACATGGAGCAGATATTTATGTCTGATATGGAATTCTGTTGATTAAGACCAGGATAGAGTGTTGTTTAGCATTTCAACGAAAGAGCTACTAAGATGCCTTCAACTGAGACAGCTCCTTATAATTCTTAATTGGGTGCTCCTTTTAGTGAAGAAAAGACTACAGAGGTTCAGTTCTTGGTAGGAGTGAGGACAGATGAAACATTAACAAAACTTTTGATATGTCGCGTATATACACCCTTGGTGGAAGCTGACATGTCTGTTTGATATGGTATCAAGATGGAATGAAGAAATATTCAGGGTGGTCCCTTTTGATAGAAAACAACAGAGGAGGTTATATGCAGGAACACCAGCTAAGAACTGAACAAGAGAATCAAATGCATGTTTTACCAAAATATATCAAATAGAGGTTTCACATGTTCTGTCAATTACTGGAAGTGTCATTGTAAGTACTGTGTGTGTGTGTGTGTGTGTGTGTGTGTGTGTGTGTGTGTGTGTGTGTGTGTGTGTGTGTGTGTGTGTGTGTGTGTGTGTTTATGTGTGTGTGTGTCTGTGTGTGTGTGTGTGTGTGTGTGTGTGTGTGTGTGTGTGTGTGTGTGTGTGTGTGTGTGTGTGTGTGTGTGTGTGTGTGTGTGTGTGTGTGTGTGTATGTGTGTGTGTGTGTGTGTGTGTGTGTGTATGTGTATTTATATATAAATAAGATTAAATCAATCCACTCTAGTACACACAGTCTCATAAATGCTTACTATCCTACTGACCTGTGAGGATCTTAAGTAACCAGCCTTGCATTCCCATGTTAATTTTTAGCTCTTATATTTTGCAATATGAATATCAACGGATGGGCCCAACAAATATATTTTGCGGTAACAACATATTTCCCTTATCCATAAAGGCCAGTGGTACTAACAGTGGGATAAATTTGTGGTTACCCGTCTATGCATCCAAATTACATTTGAACAGAACAAGAGCATTACCCTGGTGCATGTGGAAAGGAAGATGGTTCCATAGGACTGCTGCATCTCTCTGCTGTACGTGGAGTGTAAGATGGTTCCATAGGACTGGTGTATCACTCTGCTGTATGTGCAGTGGAAGATGGTTCCACAGGACTAGTGCATCTTTCTGCTGTATGTGGAGTGGAAGATGATTCCATAGGACTGGTGTATCACTGCTGTATGTGGAGTGGAAGATGGTCCCATAGGACTGGTGCATCACTCTGCTGCATGTGGAGTGGAAGATGGTTCCATAGGACTGGTGCACCACTCTTCTGTATGTAAAGTGTAAGATGGTTCCATAGTACTGGTGTATCTCTCTGCTGTATGTGGAGTAGAAGATGGTTCCACAGGATGGGTGCATCTCTCTGCTGTAAATGGAGTGGAAGATGGTTCCATAGGACTGGTGCATCACTCTGCTGCATGTGGAGTGGAAGATGGTTCTACAGGACTGGTGCATCTTTCTGCTGTACGTGGAGTAGAAGATGGTTCCATAGGACTGCTGCATCTCTCTGCTGTACGTGGAGTGTAAGATGGTTCCATAGGACTGGTGTATCACTCTGCTGTATGTGCAGTGGAAGATGGTTCCACAGGACTGGTGCATCACTCTGCTGCATGTGGAGTGGAAGATGGTTCCACTGGACTGGTGCATCTCTCTGCTGTACATGGAGTGGAAGATGGTTCCATAGGACTGGTGCATCACTCTGCTGCATGTGGAGTGGAAGATGGTTCCATAGGACTGGTGCACCACTCAGCTGTATGTGGAGTGGAAGATGGTTCCATAGTACTGGTGTATCTCTCTGCTGTATGTGTAGTAGAAGATGGTTCCACAGGATGAGTGCTTCTCTCTGCTGCACATGGAGTGGAAAATGGTTCCACAGGACTGGTGCATCTCTCTGCTGTACGTGGAGTGTAAGATGGTTCCATAGTACTGGTGTATCTCTCTGCTGTATGTGGAGTAGAAGATGGTTCCATAGGACTGCTGCAGCTCTCTGCTGTACGTGGAGTGTAAGATGGTTCCATAGTACTGGTGTATCTCTCTGCTGTATGTGGAGTAGAAGATGGTTCCACAGGATGGGTGCATCTCTCTGCTGTACATGGAGTGGCAGATGGTTCCACTGGATTGGTGCATCTCTCTGCTGTACGTGGAGTGGAAGATGGTTCCATAGGACTGGTGCATCACTTTGCTGCATGTGGAGTGGAAGATGATTCCATAGGACTGGTGCATCATTCTGCTGTATGTGGAGTGGAAGATGGTTCCATAGGACTGGTGCATCATTCTGCTGTACATGGAGTGGAAGATGGTCCCATAGGACTGGTGCATCTCTCTGCTGTATGTGGAGCAGAAGATGATTCCATAGGACTGGTGCATCATTCTGCTGTACATGGAGTGGAAGATAGTTCTACAGGACTGGTGTATCACTCTGCTGTACATGGAGTGGAAGATGATTCCATAGGACTGGTGCATCTCTCTGCTGTATGTGGAGCAGAAGATGATTCCATAGGACTGGTGCATCATTCTGCTGTATGTGGAGTGGAAGATGGTTCCATAGGACTGGTGTATCACTCTGCTGTACATCGAGTGGAAGATGATTCCATAGGACTGGTGCATCATTCTGCTGTATGTGGAGTGGAAGATGGTTCCATAGGACTGGTGCATCATTCTGCTGTATGTGGAGTGGAAGATGGTTCCATAGGACTGGTGCATCACTCTGCTGCATGTGGAGTGGAAGATGATTCCATAGGACTCGTGCATCATTCTGCTGTATGTGGAGTGGAAGATGATTCCATAGGACTCGTGCATCATTCTGCTGTACATGGAGTGGAAGATGGTTCCATAGGACTGGTGCATCTCTCTGCTGTACATGGAGTGGAAGATGGTTCCACAGGACGGGTGCATCACTCTGCTGCATGTGGAGTGGAAGATGGTTCCACAGGACTGGTGTATCACTTTGCTGCATGTGGAGCAGAAGATGATTCCATAGGACTGGTGCATCATTCTGCTGTATATGGAGTGGAAGATAGTTCTACAGGACTGGTGTATCACTGCTGTATGTGGAGTAGAAGATGGTTCCTTAGGACTGCTGCTTCTCTCTGTTCTACGTGGAGTGGAAGATGGTTCCATAGGACTGGTGCATCTCTCTGCTGTATGTGGAGTGGAAGATGGTTCCATAGGACTGGTGTACCACTGCTGTACGTGGAGTAGAAGATGGTTCCTTAGGACTGGTGCATCACTCTAATGTATGTGGAGTGGAAGATAGTTCTATAGGACTGGTGCATCATTCTGCTGTACATGGAGTTGAAGATAGTTCCATTGGACTGGTGCATCATTCTGCTGTACATGGAGTGGAAGATGGTTCCATAGGACTAGTATTCACTGTGATACAAACATCCCTTCAGCATGTTGTATTCATTTTGCAAAAAAAAAAGAAAAATATTTAGTTCCTTTAAATGGATATTTATGACATCATTGGAGTATGTAATATGTGTAATATGTTTGACAGAATAGGATCTGTTGAGACTCTATATGTGAAGCAGAGGTTTCCTCTCAATAGTCTGTATGATACTGGAAAGAGAGAGAGGGTTTTGACATGGTCTGTATATTTTTTTATGATTTAAGCCTGTAATATTTTTAGTGAGAAAGTGTTATGGTCATTAGCTAGCTGTGACTAGTGTTTGGACAGGTATATACCAAAAGAGGCATTACACTCAATAATCGGCCTAATGAGTCCTGAGTACAGTGGAACAATAATGTTCCTGGATCTGGATGTCATATTCTTGGATGTAAGCTGTGACATGAAAAAGGACATCAGGATTGTGTTTATATTACGCTGTCAAAAATTCAAACTGTCAACAGCGTAATAATCGACACGAAAATGCCAAAACCTCCGAACATCGAACACACACAAAAAAAAAAAAAAAACCCAAACACAACGCAAATTGCTCTATGCAGGGGGGAAAGTCCCCCTGCACCCCCTACACCACCCTTATGGAGATTTCCATTTACACACGCAATGACTTTTGCTTTCGACATTTTGGTGCCGACAATATCAGCTTCGATATTGTTGGCCTTCGACAGGGTGAAGTAGATCCACAGGATCAATATTCAGATGAGTATTGCCAATGTGATGGTAACAGGGGGAGTCATGTTTGATGACGGATATGATTATACATTTCTTGGAATTAAGTTTTAATCTATGGTTTTGACTCCAACTATATATTTTTTTTGGATAAGCCCACTTGTAGAATTCTTGGTGTCTTCTGGGGAGTTTATGATGACACCAACTTTATGGTCACCTGCAAACTGAGTTTTGACCTCCAAGGAGTAAATACTAAAGAGGCGTGGTCCAAGGACTGAGCTCTTGAGCTACACTTCTAGTCACAGGTCCACTAGAGGAGGTACAGCTGCCCATCCTTACTTCCTGGATTCTATTTGTGAGCCAGTTTATTATCTAAGCTACATATAAGTTAAAATTTAGCTGGGAAAGATTACCTATGATGCTTGAAAGTAGGAGTGTGTGAAATGCCTCTGAATTCCATATTAATGCAGTATATTGCCCTTATCCATTGCCTCAGTGAACCTTTCAAAGAAATCAGCCAGGTTAAGTATGCAGGACCTGTCCCTGACAAGTATGAACTGGGAGCTACCTCCCTCCACCAAGGATGGTTACAACAGCTACTCACTCCAAAGCTCCCCAGTGCGGCCCTTTCAGCACTCAGGCTGCTAATCAAACTTGGGTAATCTTGTTTGTAGTAAAAGCCTTATCCCTCTACATAACAGAGGTGGGTCTCCTAATATGAGTTTTATGAAGAGATAAGACAGTAAAATATGCAAAGTATTTTTATAAGTTAATATAATTTTATCAAGTATAATCTAACTTCAAAGACAAAATACATTCATTCCATTAAGAAATAACTATCTTAATATTTTCAATTATATGATCATAATTAATCTAATATTGTAAAGATTGTGTACTAATGTAGTTCCCAGATAGTTCAGTTGTTTACATTTACTGTTATAATTAAAATAGTATCTACAATTAGAAATTTCCGCAGAATCTTTCAATGTGGCACATAATTGTTCTGCAGAAATATATTATTATTTAATTTTAGGATAATATCATCAGCAAAAATGAAAATGTTTGCATTAAATCTACCATTTATAGTGAAGCCTTTGCTGCTATTCTTTATATATATTTTGCCACAGGTTTCACAGCTAATGCAAATAAACGTGATGATAAAGGAAGCCTTTGTTACTTCTTTTTCTGATATCAGCTGCTTGAGATAAGTAGGCCCTTATGTTTTCCATAAGCTTTTATATCTATTTTTATAATTTTATTAGCTTTACATAGGATTCTGGGAAAACAAAACTCTCTAATACATTAAATAGTGCCAAATTAATTTAACAAAAACAACCTCTGCAACGTAAAGAGTAACATTTGCTAATTCATTCTTGTTATAGTCAGTACAGTTTGTCAGTGCTGAAATTCTTTTGCTATCTATTGCGTCTGTCTATTAATTTTAAGGCCAGACTGGATTTCATCTATCAACAATGATATAAATATTTGATTTCATCCATAAACTAGACATAAACAATTTGTGGTCTGCATTTACCAATATTAAGGTTCTGTTAGAAGAGCAAGTTTTGCGATGTTGTTAAAAGTATAATTCTGTGAAGAAGGAACTTTATTTTTTAATTGAACATCAGTAAGTACTTTGTAATTGTTATTAACATTTTATGGAAGTAATTTGTATATCTCTAGAATTATCTCATCTCTCCCATGGGATTTATGATTATTTTTTATATTTTCTTGTTTATTTCTATGATATTTGTGTTTCATTAAAATGACAATGTGTTCCTTGGAGAGTTTATTCGTATTTTATTTTATAAAAAATTCCACTAACTTGCTCATCTGGTAGCCTGTTATCATTATTTATTTGTTCATGGTAAGACTAAAACATTAAAAATATCGTCAGTATCAGATAACTACTGTGTTATTTAATGGGTAATGAAAGGACAGTCCTGTTTAACTGATATATTCTTTTACATATTTGGATCTGTTAGCAGCTAATCCATGTAGTCCCTCTAGAATTAAGGAGTAAGAAGAAAACTCATTTTTCTAAGGCTTTTCATGCTTTATGATTTAAGATTTGCTGAGGTTTTTTTTTTTTGGGGGGGGCAATCACTGTATCCAGGTATATAGATTTACCTCTGTGCATTTGTTTTGGGAAGATTAATTTTTTCTTGAATTTTAAGTAGCTTGCTATCCCATTCTTTTAATTTATGTCTATAACATGACAATATCTGCCATACATATATGATTTTAATGTATCCCACAAAATATTTGCATTGATATAATTGTTCTCACTGAAAAGTAAAACATTTCCAAGTCTTATTAAATTATTCTTTAAGTTCTTTCAGTTTTGAAATACATGAAGAACTTATACAAGTAATTGCTAATTTCATGTAATTAATGCTTAATGTGAACATGAGAGGATTATGATCTGTAAATGGGCAAGAAATAACTTTGAAACACAGTTTTATATTTTGCCTGAATCTCAGAATCCCATACATATTATATAATGCCAATAACCTGCTTTGATATTCTAGGACCTCCATAGAAAATACACGATTGCTAACATTATATGAATGAGTTATTCTATGTGTAGTTACATTCCATATTATTATTAACATTGCTATGCATAGCTGTGCTTGAGCATGTTCTGATGAAGTCTTGAGTTGCTGGGACAAAAGCGCCCAGCAACTGGTTATGAATAAAGCACCACTGAACTCTTGGTCATTTTGTATTGTGCAGCAACTGTGCACTGATATTTTCTAGTTTCCTGGTATTGCCTGCGATGATGTGGACCTCCATTTGTTGTTTACTATTTTTTTTCCAGTCACAGAGTTAACACACCAGTTTGGGTTCTTAAATATTATATCCCTCTCTGAATAACACCAAAAACTAAGCCAATTGTTAAAGTCGATTATTTTTTGCTGATATTGCGGCATCATCCTAGGATAAGGTAGAATGTTGCTCATTGCTAGGTTTATACCAGTCTAGGGTACATAGTCTGAGAGTTCCATCATGTCTGTCTTCATATAATCCAGAGAATTATGTCTAGGTTCATTTAGACCCACATGAACAATTGTAGAGTTG
The DNA here is from genome assembly GCF_019279795.1 of Protopterus annectens. Classification (NCBI taxonomy): domain Eukaryota; kingdom Metazoa; phylum Chordata; order Ceratodontiformes; family Protopteridae; genus Protopterus; species Protopterus annectens. Next base: position 69,476,510 of record NC_056739.1, on the reverse strand, counting down.
TACTGGTACTTGTGGTTCAATAACCTGAGTGCATGTTTGATCTGGCAGATCCTGGCCCCTGATATGCAGCTGTTTGTGACCCTCTCTTTGCTCAGCTTAGTGAGTGGAACATCTGTTTGTCTTTCTCATGATGAAATCTCCTATGACTAGAACATTTGTATGTGTGGAGGTTTGCCTTGCTGGCTTATTAGTATGAAAGAGTGCAAGAACCTCAGTAAACAATTCAGACAAATTTACAGCAGTACTTTGGAACAAGAAAAAGTGCAGTTCAGCTTTATGTATAGTGGTGTATGTTGCTTCAGTAGAATGTTTGTGAGGTTGCTGAGGATTCCCGTTGTTCTAGCTGTGTTAAGCTTTGTCTAAATTGACTTTGAGGTTTGGTATATTACTTTAAAAAAAATCCTGTGGTCTGTAGTGTGAGTGGTATGTAGGGTGTAGTGCTGTGTGTTTCTGACAACCTATTTGGTAATTGTAGTGGCTGCATGTGAGAGACATGCCTCCAGTGACAATGTATAATTTCATCTGTCACACAGTATCTGATTGTTTAAGAATTAGGCAGTTGTTAGTAAATATGACATGATTGCTACATTGTCTTAGGATGCCCATTTCCACTATGCTGGGTGGCATACTTCTCAACTGTACCAAATTCCTTGGTATTTCCCAATTTTGGGCTCAAAATAATAGGATGCTATGAATTCCCGACTGGCCCCTTTAACTCCCGATTTCAGCATGCAGACAAGGCCACCGAAACCATAGGGCGAGGTGGGGGGGTGAGCACCCTCCCACTTTTAAGAGGCTACCTCTCTGTTTATTTGCATTTTAGTATATATTTAATATTTTGGTGTGCTCATGGCTTCATTCAGTCCCATTTTACTAAACACGAGAACACTGTACATCCAACTAGCAGACTATTTGTTTTTTCTTTTTTTTTCTCTAGTACAGTACCTGCAGTAGGTGGCAGCACAAACATGTAAATCAATTAATTGTAGCACAGGTATGCATTTAAAAGTTAAATGTGCAGTGTGACTACTTGTATTACTGTCAGGCTCTACATTAGTAATACCAGTTATGTATCTTGCAAAAAAGTCGGCATTATATCATAAGATGTCATCCGGGTGTATGGACTGGTTTTTTTTTTTTTTTTTTTTGGCATGAGAAAGTAGACTGAAACAGCTGACCCACCATGATGTTCTAGTGTTATATGCATCTGAGTTGCTCTTAGCTGTGTAGTCTACCATCTAGTCCCACAAACATTACATTTCTATTGGTAGAATATGATGAATTAAGGGCTCTGATCTAATAAAATAACTCATTTAATAGCTAACAACTGTGTGTGCTCTCATAACAGTAATCAGAACTGCAGGTTGCTTATGCCACAAGAGGGTACTTTGGTTGTTTACTCCTCAATTGATTCAGGAAAGCCAAGGAAAAAAAAAGGCATAATCTCAGCGATCCTTCTGCTTCTGAACGGTTTTCAGAGTACCGCATGGCAATTTCAATGGTAGCTAAGATGACGTTTTACTTTATTTGAAAAAAAAAAAAGACAGACAGGTTGTAAATGTAGTATTTCAATGTTTAGCTGCCTATCCTGACTAGTTTGTTTTGCCTTTATGATCCACTGCTGGTTGTAATGCTTAACATTTTTGTTGTAACCCGGGCTGAGCCAGCAACTGCGATAAGTGCTCTACCCCCAGTAACCAAAATGTAAATAAAATAAAGTAAGTAAATTAAAAACATATGTTTATTTTGCGGATGGCTGTCATACTTTAATGAGTGCGAAGAAAAGTCAACAGTGTCTGGATAGTTGAGAGGTATGGCCAACACAGTTACGGGAATAACACTGCATGAGATTACTCCATGGTACTTATGAGACAATGCACATTTTCCAAATTCTACATATATATTTGATCCCTTAATTACTGCAAATCAGTCCAAA